>NC_089801.1:21351351-21461351 GCF_029633855.1 Hoplias malabaricus | reverse complement strand
ACAGAGAGAGAGAGAGCGAGAGAGAGAGAGAGAGAGTGTCAGAGAAAAGACATCTGCTCCTTTCTTTTCTTTCTCTTGACCCCGCCCTCTTTTCCTCCCTCCCCTGGTGTTAACCCTCTTTGATAAATGGAGGGGGAATGGAGTCAGGTGGGCAAAAGGCGAAGCGACTTTAAGCTGAATGTGTATCCTTTCCAGTACACATGGGTTCTTCTGATCATTAGGGACACCTTAACCCTTGCAGGTGTTCGTGTGTGTGTGTTTGTGTGTAGGGGGGCATCATGCCTAATGCCAAGTGTCAGCTACAAGAGTATTACCCCACCTGGCACCCCCAAACACAGGGCTGTGGAGCAGTGAGTCAGCAGAGTGTAGGTAATTTTTACACAATGTGGGCCTCAGTATTCAGCAACACCACTCTATAACTTTACTTGGTCTGTCACTTTGTGGATGAGTTGCTGTGGTTCCTAAACACTTCCGTTTTCAGTAATATCACTCACAGCTGATTGTTGAATCAGAGGGAATATATTTGACAAACTACACAGTACCATTCTCAGATCCAGTGAGATCTTTGGAATGACCCGCTCTTTCAAAAATGTTCACTGAACAAAACTTCATGGTTAGGTGGTGGATATTCTACTCTGGTGGTGCATCGAGGTTCCTCATGGTAGTGCGCCTTCTGTAGAAATGTTTAATACACATCGGCTGAATTTAAAAACAAAGGAGAAAATTATCAAATAGGACCTAAACATAATGAATTTCATCTCTGGTTTCATTCAGGTTCATCTACTTTTCTAACTCCACATAATTGATAGAAGTCTATGTAATTTTCCCAGAACACAAGTACATTGTGTGTGTGTTGGCCAACAAAGCTTGGGATGCAGATTGCAACTTGACTACAAAAGCAAGTCTAACAATGGCACACAAACACAAACAGCTTTTGGGATCTGTTTCTCTATCTCTCAGGTCAACAGTTGCCAGAATGACCATCTGCAGTGTGACCATTGAGCGCCTCCCTTTCTCACTATTGCAAAACCTCAACCCCCACTATACCCCACCCCCAAAAAAACTCCTATCCCTTTTCATCTCCTGCCATATCTTCAATGTATCCAAAAATCCAACCATTTCCCCCAAACATGATTGGTGACTTGCTATCAGATCTTCACAGCAGTGTTCCAGTATTTGGCCCAAAGCTTAGAAAAGAAGCTTTTAGAAGGAAAATAAGTCCACAATGAGGAAACTATAAGCTTTTAATGGTCATAAATTAATAAGGGAGGTAACACAATGGCCCTATGTGTGTCATTGCCACTGTCACTGGGAGGTCTGTGGTGTGGTCTGTTCTCCTTGAGTCTGTGTGGGTTTCCTCCTCCTACAGTCCAAATTAATCCTGTGAAATTTTCCATGTGTGAGTGATTGGGTGTGTTAAACAACTTTTCCAAAGTAGTCTGTGTTATATATGAGTCAAATCATCTCTGTAGGCCTGACATCTGAACTCTGACGGACTTGTTCTGAAGACACTTCTCGATGGTCTTTGGTCTTGTTATTAGATTGGTCTTGTTACGTAAAATATAGTACTCACTTTCCTCTCTGGAAGCAATTTAGGAATCGGCCCTATGTATGTAGTCTGCATTTGGGTAAATTATGCAATTTTGCATTCATCTTTATCCAGTGCAAATTATTCTGAGACACCCTCTTTTTGTAGAAAAATGCATCTTTCAAAGTGGATCATCTGTGCTGGGTGTCCCATCTATTATCGATTTGCAAGTGTAATTGTGGCCCCTTGTAATGTAATCCTCACTGAGGTAGGTAATTACGTTCAGGAGCAAATAATTCGATCTCAGTCGCCTTGGGGCACTGCAGCATTTTGTCGTGCGATTAATTATTTTACCGCTGTACACGAGCTGTAAATCAATCATGCTGGCAGTGGGAGAACTCAAGGGGCTCTAGTGTCAAACTGAGATGAAGTGTAATCCATGGATGTCTGAATGGCGTCCAAATCTTGGCTTTGTTTCTTAGCTTTCACCCTCATGTTGCAAAGAGTTTTAGAAAACAAGAAATGGTTCTAACCATTTGAGCTCCTTAACCACAAAACTTGTGATCCAGACCTAATCATCCAAAATCAGGAACTTACTTCACCAATGGTCTCATGGTGGTACACCATCACATTTTCACAGCAGTGTCCCAAAATTTAGTCTAAAGCCTTCCCAGTTGAGTAGAGGCTGAAAAGAATATGAACAAGTGGTGGAGGTATTCGTAAGTACAGCAAACTAACATCTGTAGCCTACTGTCACTCAAATACATTGTGAGATTCAAGTATTTGTTACTTACTAAATTAATTTGGCTGACTATGTGTGAATGTTGGAGTAATTTATCATTCTGTACTTTTTTTATTTTACTGAGAAAAAACAACTAAGACACAACCTCCAGCTACACTCCATTTTAGCAACAAATTAACAGCTAGAAAGCTGGTTTAGAAAAGCCTTCCTCAGTCACTCCCTCCTCTTCCTCAGTTCAATCAAAACCCCCAACTTACCCGGGGAACTGCTGACCCCACTGCCCATTCTCTGCAGCACCTCTATTTCCTGCCCATCGCAGGGAATTCATTTCAAAGGGCTTAACCTCAACAATGCCTTAATGAATAGAGGCCGTGTCTGAGCCAGTGGGGGGGCTTTAAGGGGTTAGACTGCCTCAGAGGAACGCATAGAAACACACACACACACACACACACACACACACACACACACACACACTTACTTCAGATCATTTTCCTTGGAACGATAAGCCCAGAGATAAAGAAAAAGCTGGTCTTAACC
The DNA here is from genome assembly GCF_029633855.1 of Hoplias malabaricus. Lineage (NCBI taxonomy): Eukaryota > Metazoa > Chordata > Actinopteri > Characiformes > Erythrinidae > Hoplias > Hoplias malabaricus. Next base: position 21,458,544 of record NC_089801.1, on the reverse strand, counting down.
TCAGGAAGTTAATAAGTGTCCGAATGGTTTTGTTCCCTGATTTTGGGATCAAAATCCCTCAGTTAAATCCCTCTCCAGCCCATCAGTGAAAAGATATAAGATGCTTTTTTGATGGCAAACCAATTCCTAGATACTTTTCTTTGTATTTGTTTGTTTGTTTGTTTGTTTATTGTCTGCATTCACTCATGGACCAAAAAGACATAAAGCCTTAAGGTGTTTATATGTGACCGTCTTCCAGCCTCTTGTTATCCCTTAGTATCTTAGTATTCAGCAGTTACTGTGTCTTTAAGGCTACTCCTACTTATCTAATAGTCTTTAGACACTCCTCCTAATTAGTGAAGTTAATCTAGCACACACTTCCTCTGAGACATGGGAAGACAGGCACTACTGCTTTTCAGACTTAAGCCAGTGTCATATGGGAGTTCAACACCCTTGGAGGAGAGAGCTAACTGGTAATTATTATACATAAGCTAACAGATACCAGTGTTGCCTAGTGTCATGATCAGTGCAGGTTGTGTGGGAGGGCCTTCCTACCCTCCCAGAGTAAGATAAAGAATACAATCATGGTCTCTTAAACTCCTAGTTAGTTAAGTGTTGCTGTGGCATCTTCATAACTGATACTAGAGTATGTCCCATCTTTAGCCTTCTACTGTTGTTTCCTTCTCCTCCTCTCCTCAGATTCTCATTCACTCCACTCCTGCTGTCTTGTCTCCTTTGTCTCAGATATATTGCGTTGGTCTTGTAAGAGCCATTTTAATTTTTTTCCCTGTGGTTCTCAAAGGGCAAAATGTCCTCATTCTCCGGCTGCTGAAACTCTGACAGCCTCCATCAGATACAAAGCTATTTGTAGTACGTTTAATGCTTTTAACTTCAATCTCAATGCTAAATGGCACTGAAAGAAAACAGCACGCTTCTCTTTTTGACAAGGAAGTGTGAAGTCACTGATACTCGCCCAGAAAAAGAAGCCTGCTGTGGCCCCTTGGTGAACCTTCCAACTGCAAGTATCTCAGTGCTTCTGTTAGATCTGACCCTCGGATTCATCCTGTCAAAACAGCCTTTAATCTTTACCTAGTCATCTTGGGTCATAACACCAGGCTAACATTAGCATGCAGGGGTATTGGCTTTTTTAGATTGCAAGATAGCTTTTAGCAAGCAAGATCACAAATATTGGCATCACAAATACTTGCACTTGTAAGTGTTCCCAAGTGAGTTTTCTTGCAGGTTCTTATGCTGGTTCTAGCTATCAGATATCAAAGCCAAACATATAGCCTAGTGTAGATCATTGCACAACAGTCAGGATTGGTTGACCGCAGGGAGTCTTATGGCACTTTTACACTGCATGGTACCTGCGCAAATCTACTTGACTCTACTCTGCTTTATTGCTGTTTCATTAGATCAATTCTGGCACCTGGTACTCTTATATCACCTGCTCCCTCCTGGTTCCAAGCGAGCCAAGCAGGAACTACACCATGATGTGTAATCCTTGCAGAGCTCCGATTGGCCAGAGAGACTTATGTCAATTATGACTTTACGACAATTATTACTTTAGACATCCAGCAAAAAAAACTCGCCGTCTGTAAAATCTCCAAGCTACAGCTTAGATCTCATTTGTTTTTATTCAACTCACAATGGCAGCTCATTAAATTACACTGTGATCCTTGGATTGGTGGCCATCTACTGATCCGTCTGAACTGATGCACGGACTTGTAAATAGAACCAAAAAACAACAACAAAAAAAAAAACAACGTGAAAATAAATGATGAGTAAACAACACATAATATTACTACTGCTGTTGTCACGGTTTCCAAAGCCTGCTGTTCCTGTTAGAGATGGTGTTTTGCAGCACCACCAACTAGATTTTGTGGGGATGCCATTGAAGTGGAAAACCAACAAGGTACCAGGCCCAAAAAAGTGAGTAGAGACCTGTACAGTGGAGTAGAGTAGGTAGTGGAAACACACCAAATATCAAAACCAAATACCTGGTGACCAACTGAAGTAAATGCTGTATTGCTGAAATCAGTAATGTTTGCTAAGCATTGATATCAGGATTAGTTGACAACAGGGAGTCTTAGTGGGACTGTGATGTATTTGTGCAAAGCATTCCAAGGATTGTATTGAGATAAATAGTTAAAATGATGGAAATTATACAAATTCACGATGTCTATGAAATCACCAAGATGTAGGCACTGCTCATCAAAATGCTACATTATGCCAGTGGCCACATATGGAATCTTATGGACACTCATTTGCTCTGAAACTTTAAAGAAACTTCTGAAGTCATATTACTTCCGACATCAAACTTCAGACTGCTCCGGAATGCTAAGTGCCACATGCCATGCATTTTCTGTTCTTTTTGTTGCCAGTGCATGAAAAATGAGGCTGTTTGGCCATGTTTATAAATCAAGCTTGAGCAGAAAGCCAGCCTCTAATTTGATTACATCCCGTTGCCATTTATTCCACTCATGGCGGCCATGATGACACCTCTCTCTCACTAATGAATCGATCGGCGAGTGAAAAATGTCACTTTGCGCCGCAGTTCGTAAAACAAGTCGAAAGCCTCTTTAAGTGCGTCATTAGCTCGGGGAGAAGCCAAATAGAGTCGCATTAAATCCATGCTCCACAGTCGGCCAGCCTCTAGCAAATCGTCCGTCATCATTTCCGCCGCGTGGAAGTCAAAAGAAATATTTGCTCTGGGAAATTAGTGAGGGCTAAGTGTTAGCAGGGCTTTAAAGCTAGCTGTTAAAAGTTATGTCAGAGCTCAGCAGAGGTGTGAGAGCCTGGAACATGACAGCGGTGATTAGCTTTCACGCTTCACTCCACCAGCCCTCCTCAACACCCCCGAAGTTCCTGCCCTGACCAGGTGTCTGACTAGTGGGGCTAATAAACAGGTCTTGAGCCTGTTTCTCCCACAGATATTCACCTTTAACTCATTACCATCATTCAACTGCTTCTCAAGTACTTCTCATATTTAAATCAGGATGCATTTTTGATGATCTAGGACACGTTAAATATCTATGGAAGGACATTTGATGAATACTCATTGATTCAGCAGGGCACATATACCACCTTATTGAGTCTAAAAATCTAGCGAACTTTCTAACGAACCCCTTTAAAGCTTGCCCTCAGCACTTCTTCCTTCTTCATGAAGTCCTGAGAACATTGGAACCCAGGCAACCAGAGCCATACCAACATACAGCCTAACTGACCTATAGTTTTAGAAACATGGAGCCCTGGAAACATATGGCCATCCTGACATGTAGACTTGAGGACATAGGACCTGGAAATATGGAGACATTTATATATACGTAGGACCCTGGAAAATTAGGACACTAAGTATATTGCACCCTGGAAAGAAATAATCCAGGGAATATAGGAGCCTGGTGGTTAGGGAACTGGGCTTGTTACAAGAAGGTTCGACCACCAGAGCCGGCAGGTCATGACTGAAGTGCCCTTGAGCAAAGCACCTGACACCCAACTGCTACCCGGGTGCCATGGTTAGGGCTGCCTAGTGTGCTCACTGCCCCCTAGTATGTGTAAATGTGTGTTTCACTGCATGAATTGGTTTAATGTGGAGAACAAATTCCTCTGTATGCAAGCACAGTGGCTAATAACGTGATTCCAATTCTAAAAAAATACCTGGAAACATAGGGATGGGGGAATGTAAAATGTAGGGAGCATATAACTTTAGGAACATTAGGCCCTGGAAACAGAATCCATACAAAATATAGGCCTGAGAACATAGAACCCTGGTAAAGAGGACACAGAAAACAATATTTTGGGAACATGGAGCACTAGAAATGTGTAGTTGAAATACGACTGTGTGCTAACTGTTCAATCCATCCCTCTGATCCCTGGACCCAGTGTTCTTTTAAAGCTGTAGAAAAACACCAACCTAACCCATGACCCCTTTTAATTCACGTTATTCACCCTCTAATCAGGCTCTCTGACCTGTGCTAGCTTTTAGGATGTGGAGGCACGGAGGGAGCCTCATTAGCTAAAGCAGTTAAAGCTGTAAATGTTTGCCACATGACTTTGCATAGATTCCTGGGACCTGAAGAGAAACTTGGCGTTCATGCAGATGCTTTGGCTTTCTTCAGGGCTTGAGCATCACCTGCTAATCACCACTTGATGTGTATGCTAGTTTTTCAGGGGACAGAGTAAACATGGTGGAGTTCATCCAGCTCAGTAAATGGGAGCTTTAAAGCGCAGTTCAGTCCAGAACTGCAGAGGAGTGTAAAATGGCTGTTAGCATAGACATCGCTAAAAATTTATGAATAAGGGGGCTATGTGGGGCTAAGCCCGCTTATGTAAGACATACAGACAAATTTGATATAAGATATTTGTTCTGGTATTACACTGTAACATCTATTTTACATCACATTTTATTGAATATATGTAATTTCATTATACTGAACTGTTCAATAAATGTTGGAGCATCTACAAACGACCTCCTTTGTCTTACACTGTGCATTTTATGAGTGAGTTAGTTGCTGGGCTGAGGCTAACTTTGTCAGGTTATAGTACATAAACTCTTTCTGTTGTACCAAAAAATGACAGCTGCCCTGAATAAGATTCCTGTGCTGTCAGCTATCAGCTAGTGCCTATTAACCATTTGGGTCACTTCTAGCTAGTCTGCCTACGCCTACCACCCCCACTCTCTCTCTCTCCACTTCTTCCATGTTTAAAAGCCTGGTTTTTAGTTTAATTTTATCCAGGTCTGTACCAATAACAACTCCCAAGTCAACAACTCCACAATTAGGTGATATATTTGCATTCAGGAGTGTCCAACCACTTTTGCTTTTGAGTTGAGGGCTGAGGTGTTGGGAGGATGGAGAAAATAATGAACACAGCACACAGATAAACAGAAGCATCAAAAGCACAGTCTGGATTTATGTATTTCTATAATAAGAGAGAGTATAAAAATTAGAAACCAAAATTAATTAATTATCATTATAATGTGGAGGTAAGTCCACTAGTACTCTCTGCCCGTCAACCCTACACACTTAAAAATGACGGTTCTACAAGGGTTCTCTATATAGAAACATTTCCTTTAATAAAGAACCCTTGTAGCACCATTGTTTTTAAATGTGTAAGGCCCAAGGCACCGCACATATCGCATGCAAAACAGAAAGCGTGTGACATACCTGTTCAATTTGGACTGGTCTTTTAGTGTCCAAATACGGGACAAATCTTATTTACAGTTAAACAGGTCCAATGAGGCCCCTGGCTGTAAGCTCAAAATGGCATTAAAGCAGGGCATCACATGATAGATGTAGAGGTCTGTTTTCATTGATAGAATCCATTTGCTGGGCATCTGTGGGAGTTAGCACTAAGGGAACAAAGCTGCTGTGTTTGGAGGAGGTAATGTTTAGCAGATCAGAAGGCTCCCATCCACTTACATGGACAATTGTAGAGTTAATGTATAAATGAATGAAAAAATAATAAATTGGATCTCCAAGAGGCAGACATTTTCCTCAAATGCGAACTTCACTAGCGCCTTGGCTATTAACGCAAAGCCCAACATCAGCTCGACATCTATAGAGCATCAAAGAAAGGCTGGAGTCTCCCACATGAAGTGTACATGGTTTGAAAGCAGACCCGAGCTTGTTCTTTAATGCTGTGCAACATAAGACTCCTATTCCAGTCGGTTTATATTAGGGCCAAGCAATGCAGTGTTTGTTAATTGCTTGTGTAACATTAGCCTTAACAGTACTGATATGCAATATGCAAATTAGCCCGCTAGCATTTCTGTGTTCTGAGTGTTGACATAGCAAGCTTTCCTAAAATCCATGAATAATTCCATGGTTAATTTGCAAGCTGTGTCCTCCAGAGTGATTGGGGTTTTAGGGAACCTTGTTAAGTCCGAATGGTTGACTGTGAGACTCATAGGAACCGAACGTCCATCGTGGGATGCAGTTCCGCTGCTATACACCTTTATACCTCCACGGCTTAATACCTACCCTTTACATTCAGCTTGTTGACTTTGTTAAATTAAATGCAGTTTCATACTTTCCTATGGAGAGTATTTACACTTGTATTTCCACATTAATGTAGATGGATGTTGTTGTACTTGCTCCATTTAGAGCGGCTTACATAATCATAGTCAAAGTGTGGGAAGGTGAAGTGTCAGGGGGTGACACACACACACACACGTGCACACACACACACGCGCACACACACACACACACACACACACACACACACACACACACACACACACACACACACATGCACAGAGCAGTCAGGATGTATTTCTCTCTGTAGTTGTGAGGGGTCAGTAGCAGGCAGGGCTCCTGGCAAGCCTCAGGCTAGTGTAACCTGCCAACAGTAGCACAGCTCAATTCTCTCACACACACAACACACACACACACACACACACACACACACATGCCCCTTTTGAGAGCCACACTTAAACACCTTAAACACACACATACTCTTGTGAGAGGCATGGCTAAACATAACCTCACTTCCTACACACACACACACAAACACACACACAAAGCTATTCCAGTAGATATATATGGAAAGCTTTTATGGATTTGCTCCCTTTAGTGTGCTTCTAGTTCAGGGAGCCATCTTTAGCACCTCACAAGGCTTTAACATTAATGTCTCTCTCTCTCTCTCTCTCTCTCTCTCTCTCTCTCTCTCTCTCTCTCTCTCTCTCTCTCTCACTCTCTCACTCACTCACTCACTCACACACACACACACACACACCTCCACACTCATTATCTTTTTGTTTTTGTCCTCCATCATCTCTCTCTCTCTCTCTCTCTCTCTCTCTCTCTCTCTCTCTCTCTCTCTTTCTCTCTGTCTCTCTTCCTCTCTCTCTCTCTCTCTCTCTCTCTCTCTCTCTCTCTCTTCCTCTCTTCCTTTCTCTCTCTCTCTCTCTCTCTCTCTCTCTCTCTCTCTCTCTCTCTCTCTCTCTCTCTCTGTGTGTGCATGTGTGTGTATTGTATTGGTATGCTCTATCACGGTCTATGTGGCATTTACTCTGCAGCTCTTGCCTCAGCACGTGTTGTCCACTTCCCCCTGACATCTGCTGACCGGCGGGGATTTTGCCGAATAAATCCCATCCGGCCGGCATACAGATCACACCCTACCCTGTCCCACACACACACATACACACACACACACACACGCACACACACACACACACCATGCCCTTTCCCCAGGCTCCCAACAGCCAGCAGCTAACAACTACTGGCTAATCCTCCATCACCCCACCCACCCACAGGGATTCAGATAGACCACCATTTACGCCCTGAGTAGAGGTCACTCGTCCTCATGGATCCAGAATCAGAGCCCCGTCTACTCCCCGTGGTCAGTCAGCTCTGGGACAAACCCCCAATCAGCAGTGGACACAGTGTCTGAGTCTGAGTGCAGAGATGGAGTGGCAGAGTCCGGCCCCCTAACAGCAGTGGTCCCTCAAGGGTCCATATCAAAACAAACATACTGTTTTCATCGACTTACCCATAACTCTAGACCTAAGCCAAACATTTGTTATGGGGGGCAACCTTATCCACACAGTGTGAGTGTGTAATGGGTTAAACTAGGCACATACCCACAGTATGTGCTCACGTATATCTGGAAAGAGTTTGACTGAGGCCTCGTGGGTCAGTTTAACATGTGCTGACGTCTGGACACGACTGCCTGAATTGTCCAGGGGAAAATAAGGGGAAGCTGGCTTTTACTGCTTTTATACGACCCCTTTAATAACAGTCATTATTAGTGTTTTGTTGAAGGATAGCAGCCATATGCTGTGGGATTGAGTGAAGGTTGCCCTGGGCCCTGAGGAGAAGCCATGGCTGTTGTAGTTCTGTGATTATTATGTGTTGTGGATCTGTGTAAACCCTTTCACATCTTACTTCATCATTTCCAGTCGTAGCTAGTTCCCAGTAGAGGGTCTGGGTCTGACAGCAGTGTTGTGTAAATACAGTCCTGAAGAATTTGAGTTGAATATAACTGTGTTCGACTGCTTCATACTGATCAGGGTCGCTGTGTCCAGAGCCTATCTGGAGGTTCTGGGTGCAAGGCAGGAACACATCCTGGATGGGGCAGCAGTCCATCACCAGACACTCACACCTATGGGTATACTTTTATTCATATTTAAAACATACTAAGCACATTTTATAGACGAATACCAGACTTGGTGACCTCCGTTCAAAATCCGGTGTAATCCTGGACTAGGCTTAACTTCTGTCTGGGAAACTAGCCCTGTGTGTTAAGGTTTTAACTTCCTTTGCATAATCTACTGAGCCTCAAAATGCTTGCAGGAGAGCAATCAGTCTACAACCATCCAGGGTGTTGTTTAGCCACATCTGCCACATACCAGCAGTGTGCCTCTTTGTAGGGTAAGTAGGGTTTTCCAGAGCATTTTCTACCTCTTACTGCACTCTCCTTCACCTCAGTCACTGCGCATTAAACTTTCAACCTATTGATTCGAGACCTAGTTTCTTACATAGCATTATTTATTTAAAGATTTCTTAAATGGCCTTCTGTGGATTGCAAACTCAGAGATGAAAATACCAACACTGAGGCACTGCTGGATCTATTGACTGGAGCTTTTTCACAAACCTTTATAAAGTCGGTTAGCTGTTTTAAGGTGCGCTCACTTTGGGGACGGAGGTCACAAAAGGCTGTTGAAGGGTTAAAAAACCATCCCTCCACCACACAGGATAGGACCGTAGGGCAGTGGAATTATAATTACTGTCCAAAAACTAATCAACCAACATCCTGACTTCACTAAGGTTCTTAGGGCAGAGTGGCATCTAATCCTCACAGTAATGTTCCAGCATGTTCAAGACTCAAGACCCTACTAGAAGATCTGAGGCTGTTACTGGCATCAGTGAGAGACAACCTTCTAATTAATTTGCTGATTTCTGATTTCTAATAAAATTAAACTCCCAGTCCAAAAATAAAGGTAGAGTGGAGCTTCTTTTACACAGTGATAGGAAAACACAGGAGCTTATAGAAAGCTGATTTCACATGAACATTCATTTTGTGGACCATCTTCTCTAGCAGGCTGAACTGAGTTCTAGGGACCATATGTAAACTGTTCTATTATGTGACATGGAAATGCAGGGATGCTAATGCTATAGACACTCTCTTTCCTTTGTTTTGATGGTTTATGGGCCTGAAATAGCTGAGGGGCACTTTTGAGTATGATTTCAGGGCCTGATGGTGTGTGTGTGTGTGTGTATGTTGAGTGCTAATTAATAGTGTCACTCTGGATTCGTCTTGGCTCATTATTATGACTGGCGTTCAGTAACACATAAGTACTCTTGCGAGTGGTTCTGGATGCTATCTGAGGAATCTAATCGCCTTTGAAAACTTAATTACTCCCTCAATAACACATTTTCCGCCCTTGTTGTGCAGTTCGAGGTGGCTGGAGAAAATGGAGCCAGTCGTTGTTGAACTCGGAGACGACACTTTGCATTAATTCATGTACGTGTTTTGTCAGAATGTAGATCCAAGGAAGAAAACCATTCAGGTTTGGCTTCTGCTGTTTGACAGGTGTTTGCACACTGGAAATTGACATCAAAATAACATGCTACGACAGTAATATAAATGACTGGTATATTGTAGACGCTGGTATTTATCAAAAAAACGTTGGACAATGTAGTGGATAACACCACTGCTTTTCTTGCAGCACTCTGAGGTTTGATAAGAATGGTTTTGTAGTGCTGTTCCTATCAGCTGCATACTGTACCTAGGCTACAAATGTAACTGCTGAACCTTTTATGGTGGAATGGAAAATTCAAGTTAAAAGGCTGCTACAGTTGTTACAAAATGGCGGACATTGCCTTTGAAGTCTATACCTTTTTTTGAGGACCATCCTATTGTCATGAATGGGTGGACTGACTGAGGCAGACACAAACGCTATAACACATGAGATTTATACTCAGACAGATAGAAGTAGACAGATGAAACTCAGATATAGAGACTTAGACAGGGATGATACCTAGACACAGACTTAGACAGATGATACATGGATACTCAGAGATAACTAGACAGTGATACTCAGAGATAACTAGACAGTGATACTTAGAGATAACTAGACAGGGATACTCAGAGATAACTAGACAGGGATACTCAGAGATCATTAGACAATGATACTCAAAGATAACTAGACAGGGATGATACCCAGACACAGACTTAGACAGATGATACATGGATACTCAGAGATAACTAGACAGTGATACTCAGAGATAACTAGACAGTGATACTCAGAGATAACTAGACAGTGATACTCAGAGATAACTAGACACTGATACTCAGAGATAACTAGACAGGGGTTCTCAGAGATAACTAGACAGGGATACTCAAAGAAAACTAGACAGGGATACTCAGAGATCACTAGACAGGGATACTCAGAGATCACTAGACAGTGATACTCAGAGATCACTAGACAGGGATACTAAGAGATAACTAGACAGGGATACTCAGAGATCATTAGACAATGATACTCAAAGATAACTAGACAGGGATGATACCCAGACACAGACTTAGACAGATGATACATGGATACTCAGAGATAACTAGACAGTGATACTCAGAGATAACTAGACAGTGATACTCAGAGATAACTAGACAGTGATACTCAGAGATAACTAGACACTGATACTCAGAGATAACTAGACAGGGGTTCTCAGAGATAACTAGACAGGGATACTCAAAGAAAACTAGACAGGGATACTCAGAGATCACTAGATAGGGATACTCAGAGATCACTAGACAGTGATACTCAGAGATCACTAGACAGGGATACTAAGAGATAACTAGACAGGAATACTCAGAGATAACTAGACAGGGATACTCAGAGATCACTAGACAGGGATACTAAGAGATCACTAGACAGGGATACTAAAAGATCACTAGACAGGGAGACTCAGAGATAACTAGACAGGGATACTCAGAGATAACTAGACAGGGATACTCAGAGATAACTAGACAGGGATACTCAGAGATAACTAGACAGGAATACTCAGAGATAACTAGACAGGGATACTCAGACAGAGACACTTGGAACACCTATATTTTTTTGGGGGGGATATTTATATGTTGTTTATGTGAAGGTGTAAGTGACCCAGCCACTGGGGGTGCATGTGCTGGTCAGCTCATAGTACTAGTCCCAAAGCTGCATGAATTGGAGAGTTATGTCCAGAAGGCAATCCGACATAATACCTAGGCCAAGTCAAAAATGCGAATCAGACTGATCTGCTGTGGTGCCCTAGTGGAAGCAGCTGGAATATGAGGAAGAAATATGGACAGCTTGTTGGACAGTTGTTTTTCCTGCTTTGTTTTCACTTTTGAGGTCTTACACGTTCACCTAAGTAGAGGGTCTATTTTTAAAGCCCCATTCCTTAACAAAAGCTCAAATACATAGCCACAAATCCACATTTTTCAGAAATGCCTCCTGCATTTCATCCCTCTCGTCCACACTCAACTGCCCAGCAGGCGTGATTTGTCTCCTTTGAGTGTGTTTGACTGTTAAGTCCAGGAGCATACAGTGGTTTAGACTATTAGACATCCTTCATCTCTTGATTAGAGTGGATCAAACTGAGCTCAGCGTGGTTCTGACTTAGAGAGAGTACACACAGAAAACTGTAGTGGTCTTCCTTTACATTTACTACATCGTTCCAAAGTTCATGGCTGTGGAGCAGTGGAACTGTGTTCTCTGGAGGATGATGCTCAGTTTAATATCTTTTATGGAGGTGGAGTGGTCTTTCGGATCCAGAACTAATCAGCTGTATCCACAAAATGCTAGTGGAATGCCATCAGATCCTCAAAGCAATGTTCATTCTAGTGTCTTAAAGGTAACACGCTGTTACTACAAAAAAGAAAGGTCTATTTTGCTCTTTGTGGGAGTTAAAAAGGTACAGCCAAGGGAACCCTCCCATTGGGAGGCCCTTCAGGAGCCGGACAGAAGGCCTGTTAGGTTTGGATTGTCAGTGGATAGGATCAGATTTGTAAAGACAAATGATAAGTTAGTTCTTTATCATTTAAGTTCCTAAATATTGCTGCTTTTAGCTTAGTGCTAACATACCATTAGAACTCCCATAGGGGAGCTAGCTCGAATGCTCATGCTACAAAGTTAGTTTGCTTTTACTTTTAATTCTGAGTGTTGCTCATGATCTAGACTTAAACATCCTACATCAGAGGATTTGTTTGATGTCTCCTGGCAATCTGTAGTGTACATCTAATGAACTAAAAATAGCTGGAGCGTTCTGTAGTGAGTGTACCATTGCCATTAGCATGAATGTGGCCTGTCAGTAACCTTGGATGAGGTTTACTTTATATAATTAAGCTAATACGTGCCATTCAACAGAGGTTATGCCATGCTTTTTCCATAATTAGCTTTACATCATCATATCCCTGACATTCAGAAGAAGAGGTCATGCATGTGCAAGCAAAGTCACGTCCCTCCGCGTGAGCAACAAAAGGACAATGCGCAAATTAGCCAGAGGCTGTGTGTAAACTATCAATCAGCACGTGTTCGACATCTCGAGGACACCACATAAAAAAAGACTTGGAGATGCTAGAATGCTAATACGTGGAGAGCTTTAAGGATGAGTGCTGGCAAGGAACAGGAAGACAAGAGGGAGAGGGATGAAATAACCTCTAGAAGCAATGCACATCTCACCCACTATGAACAAGGGCAAACGTTAAACGTCCTTAAAAGACTTGCCCCGTTTTAAAGAAAAGTCCTACTAGCATGCTATGCATGCTAATGCTACTCTCTCGCTCAAACACACAGGCACTCACAAATGCTCCTAAAGATCGCTTTCCTGTTGGTCACAAAATCACTCCATCACAGTGAATGAGTGCAGATTGAGGGAAGGCCAGAAAGGCACCTGAAAAAAAAATAGCCTGCGATTAACCGCAAACCTCAACTGGAAATCTCCCTGAAAAGCCCAATTAATCCTGAACGGCGCTAATATATCTGCCTAGGAGATAAGAGGACAGCACGGCAGGATAAGGAACATCACAGGAGGTGTGTGTGTGTGTGTGTGTATGAAGGAGTTTAGATCACTAATTATGAATAATTTATCCAGCGCTTGTCAGGATTTACGATGCATGGATGACACATGTTTGCTGGAGGCCTGTCCACTGCTGCTGATGCTAATGACAGGCTTCATATTGGCTGTGGTTCAAACTTCTATGAATGGCATGGCATTAATCAGAACAGAAATATTACTGTAATATAAACTGATAAAGATTCAGCACCGGAGGCCGTTTTAACAGCTTCATGCAACAGTTTAGCGGAAAATGCTCAAGCATAAACCATCCAGTTTTTTTAATCCACAGGACTTATTTCCTGTCAGAATTAAGGGTATTACTCAGATGTTTCTCCTCTGTTCTGCTGTTTCTCATGGTTTGTGGAGGTTTAGAACCCTATATATTGGAACATTGCTGTGAGGATGTGATAGCCTTCAGCTATGAAAACATTAACATTTACAGGTACTGATTTTGGAATGGTCAGCACATAGAAGAAATCACAGATGCCACACCAACTCATTCCAGTGCTAGTAGATGGAGCTAAATTACTCTAAAGAATGCAGTTCCACTGTTCCACAGCCAGTTGCTAAAGTGTCAAAATCAAGACAAATCTGACAATTCCTAAAAATATCACAATGAATCTGAATCAAATCATAATGAATTTGACATGATGCACAACATTGTTTTCCTTAGGAGCCACACTGATGCTGAATCAATTCTAAAAGATTCACTGAATCAAATTAATCAAATCTTTTGGTAAATGACAATAAATGAACAGAAATGTGTATTAAATAACCACAACTGAATTCTATCTTTTGTGAAATAATTGTAACAGAAATTAATAATTTTATTTAAAAATCAAATGTATGAAAGACACATTATTGAGCTCCCATACATTAAAAATCTATAATAATGTTAGTTTGAATTGAACTGAATCAGTGCATTTCTTAGAGAATAACAGAGAAATTAAACTAAATCAGAGTCATCAGTTATAGTGATGCATCAAAACACTTTGCTAAAGAATCAAATCAATAAAATTATATAATCACAAATGAATTAAATAAAATCCATTTGTAAAGAAGTGTAAACATTAAATTCAGATTACTTCCTAGAATCAGAAATAAATGAAGTGACACCATAATGAAATCTGAAAGATAATAATTCACTGAATCATTTGCCAAAGAATCAATCCCAAAATAATCTAAACACACTGTGATAAAATGACTCATAATTATGTACTGAATCATTTTCCAAAGAATCAATCCCAATAGAATCTAAACACACTGTGATAAAATGACTCATAATTATGTACTGAATCATTTGAAAACAAATTAGAACTGAATCACTCCTCCTCCAGCAGAGAAGGGTGGAATGAGGACTCAGATCTGTGGCTGAGGTGTGTGGTGTGAAGGGTGTGTTCCAGCGGTGGGTGATGGGTTGAGGTCTGCGTCAGTGTGTGTGTGTGTGGGGGGGACGCTGCGACACAGCGAGCGCTTATTAAGATGCACGGCATCGTTCCCCTCCGGCTGCCTGCTTTTTAGCACTTTCACTGAGCTCCTGAATTATGATGGAATATTCCGGATTCGGGATGGAGCTCCGGGAATGTGTGAAGGGCAAAGTATTACTACACAGAGCAGACCCAGAGCAACTGGAACATGAGAAAAGTGTGTGTGTGTGTGTGTGTGTGTGTGTGTGTGTCCATGGCTGCCAGATGATTACATATAAAATGCCAATGGGACATGCTATTATTATAACTGATTAATTACATATGTATATAATACATATGAGACCCAGTAACAATTACACATCTATTATACATACGAGGCCTATCATTATTATGGGTAGGTAATTATGGGCTACATGTATAATACATTTGTGACATTATAAAGACAAAATATAAAATCATTATATTAACTGTGTGTGTGTGTGTGTGTATGTGTGAGTGAGTGAATTGGGCATGCCTGAGGAGGGACATTTGTCCTTTATCATGAATTCCTCCTAATTTGTTTCACAAATACGCTCTAATACAATTTGCATTTTGAGGCCAGCTAATAGGGCAGTGTGTGTGTGTGTGTGTGTGTGTGTGTGTGTGTGTGTGTGCTTGTGTGTTTTAAATCTAGGTATACTTGCTACCATTTATTATTAGTCTAACATTCAGACAGGAGTTGTAATTCTATATAGCAGAGTTAAACACACTGTCCTGTAGGATCAGAGGCCCTAAGGCTGCTGCATATGTTAAAGTGATGGTGTGCTTGTGTGTACTGCACTGTTACAAGTGGATCAGACACCGCAGTGCTGCTGGAGATTGTAAACACAGTTTTTCTGCTGACTTTCCACTCTGTTAGATACTCCTACCTCACTGGTCCTCCTTGTAGATTTAAAGTCAGAGACTGTGGGTCATCTGTGGCTGCACAGTGTGTGTCGGTCGTCCTCTAGTCCTTCCTCAGTGGACACACAACGCTGTTGTTTGGATAGTTTTGGTTGGTGGACTATTCTCAGTCCAGCAGTGGCACTGAGGGTTTAAAAACTCAAGCAGCACTGCTGTGTCTGATCCAATTTTACCAGCACATCATACACTAACACACTACCACTGACAATGGTCCACCACTCAAATCATACCTGCTCCTATGTGAACACTCCTCAGGACCTCTTATGGCCATACATGGAAATCTGTGCTGTTATTTATTATGAGAAAAATGTATGCCATTCTGGAAAGCTAAACTATTTCAAAGCTGATATATTTGCCTTGTGTGGGCATTGGATTACACAGGATCTTTGTGGTTTTGACATTTTTATGTATATAATTCAGTTGCTAGTGTAATGGAGTATAATTGTCTTCAAGTGGATAAAAAATATCTAGCAACTGCAGTAAGTGTATAGCCCTTGAAGTCCAGGCTTAATCTCTGCTCTTGTGAGGATATGAGACTTGCTTTTGACTGGTCTGTGTGAACACACTCTTCTCAAGTTGTTTTGCAGCTTTACCTTCTGTGTGTTGGGTATTAATTCCATTGCCCTGGCATCAGAGCTTTTAGAGAATACAAAATAGCATTCTGTGATTTCCTCTACCATTGCTATATTTTCTCCTCTGGGAGTTTGAGCGCTGTCATTTGGTTGTTCCCCAATCTAGAGTGCACTTCCACTGGAACAGGAGCATCTTCTGAGTGCGGGATTATGACGACATGTCAGAAAGTTGCTGATTCATGCTTTGAAGGACAACCTGGATGACTCAATGCATGTCTCTGTATTTTTAGTTCTCTTTTCTCAGTCATTTCCACCATCAAGATATGGATATAACGTTGGGAAGAAAGTGTTCCGTTCTGTCCCCTGAATGACAGGATTAGTATAATTTCTCCATCTGTGGGAAATGTGCTTTTCTGGGGCTATTTTTCATAAATTACCATGCTTCTTTCTCAGAAACGAGAGGAAGAAAACAGCTTAATTATGCCTGTTTATGCAAATGAATGCACAAGAGATTGGTAGTCTGCGTTGGAAAGGTGGTAATTGATATAACGTCGAGTATGTAATGACATCTCAAGGAGAAAAAAATAAGACACCGACATTGTTCACGTATCAAACACTTTCCACTAATTTTCCATGGGACTTTTCAACACTGGTCACCACTGGACAGCTGAATAAATTCATGAGCTCCATTTCCATACATCAGTTGAGGAACGTCCCAAAGACCTTGCATTTTGTCCTTTGCGATGTAAATTGTCCCATTGCGTGATAATGGAACATTGTGAGTATGTCTAGAGAGTAGGATGGCATATGTTTCTCCTGTGGGCATCTCTATGCAGCTGGCATCAATGTCATTCTAGGTTTATACAAATGAACGTGACACGACTCATTTAACACCCGCTCTCTTCTTATTATTTTGTTTACACAACCTCGTGTAGGTTCTGGGAACTCGTTGGGGTCTTTACTTTGCTCTTTCTTGGGCCATTAAACAATACTAATCTGCATAATACATCCAAAGGTTTGTAAACACTTCTTCCAAATACTTATAGAGAGACTCATTTATGTGGGATTCAGGAGAACACCATCCACAAGCATTAGGATGAATTCCAATGGTGATCCTGAACAAATCATCCAACATCTCAACCAGACTTCAAAAGGTATCTTAATCCTCACATGGCTGAATGCCTTCAGATTCTCATGGCAGTGTTCCATTGTCTAGTGCAATGCTTTTCCAATAGGGTAAGAAAAGGAGAAATGGCAAATAATTAATTAATAAGTATAATGTCTGGCATTAGACTTTTATGAGACCTATAATATGAAATGTCTCAAATAACTGTATAGTAACACATTAACAACATATTTAACTACAGTATAATAACAAGTGTTTCCTTAACTGTTACAGGTGGATTACACTTATGCATCATATTCAGGTTTAACTTGTATAATTTTGCACTGATAGGCTTCTGTAGTTAAATGTCATATGTAGTATGTACACTCGTGATTATGTAGAATTATACTTGTGTGCAGGGACGGTTCATTCATAAGGGCAATGGGAGGACTCATCAACAAAAGAGAAATGGATGAAATATTTTTTTTTCTTTCATTCTACTACAGTAAAAACCCATGGCCCTGTATTAGCCAAGCTCTGCCAGATGGTTTGTCCCGCCTCTAAGTATCATAATCCTATCAGCGTACAGTCCCACCTCTTTTTGGGCAATTTCAAGATGGTGGAAAATTGCCCCAGACTCCTCTCATAAATTCTCATGTTAAGGTTTTTTTTTTTTTCGAGTTGCAGAGCCTTCAGTGCATCCTCAATGGGTTCCAGGAGGGCTTGCCCTGATGTACTTTCATCACATACAAGGTGAGGTGTGTTCCAAAAGGCCCCCTAACTCTATATCCTACATTGCTCACTATGTAGTGAAGTATATAGCGAATAGGGCACTGATTAATCTTGGGCACAACGTACGATGAGAGTAGTTAGTGATCTGGTCAGTACGACCTTCATAATGTTCACAATACTCTTTAATCTAGAACTCCTGCACCTGAAATAAAATATCTGAAGAGTGAAAAATATTTAGAATTTTATATGACTAGTGATAAAGCTGGTCTCTCTTCAAAATATCTGTGCGGGCGACTCAATGGCAATTTAGTTGTTTAGGACAAAGTTGAGTGTTGATTTGCTGTAGAGGCAAAGTAACTTCATTAAGAACACCTTTTATAATGAACTCATGGATAAAACTCTCTACAAATACTGAACCTTATGTAGATAAAGAGAAAAAATTATGAATCTAGTGTTTACTGGTGGCATTTCTGCATGAGGTGACCACAGAAATAAAACCCTTCACCGTTAGATGACACTGTCAAGTTAGATTCCTGATTGATATTTACAGTGGAGTGTGCCAGTTGTCTAGACGTCCAGCTCTTAATTTGTATTTATGTATTAGTTAACTCTGTAAAAAACATATCCTGTAGTAGGTATAATTGTGTAAATTCATGACATTGTGTTATGTCATTCCAACTGTTGTTTACTTTTGTCTAATAGTTTAATAGCTACAGTAATCTTTCTGTAGGCATCAGCAGTAGCGACCTTGTTCTATCAAGTTTCTTAATGTGTAATTACACAATTATTAAAGATATGTTGTGTAAAATGGGACCAGCTATTTCTGCAGCCTCTTCAGTGCTCAACTGCAACCCCTGACTCATTCCCACCACAGTTTACGAAGCACTGGTTTGTAATGTAAAACTGTATATTGAGTATCCATAGGTTTCAGGATGTTTTTTTTTTATTTTTTTTTTTGGCGATTTCATCATTCAGCTCAGCTCCACTAGCCTGGGCAAATCGTTCTGGAACTTTGGCCCAGTTTAACCCTGGATTATATAAACTTGAACTTTAAGATGAAACGGCATTCTCACTTCAGAAGCAGAGAAAGCAGGCCGACAGGAGCAGCTTCACTCAAAATAAGGCACGTCTCAGGCTCAGAAGTCTGGAGGCTGCCACTGGGGTCAGTCCTCCTGACCAGACAAGAGGAGAGACTGTGCACCCTGCATCACCAGCCATGCGAGGACTCATTTCACACACCACTCAGCTTGTGTGTGTAATAGTTTTATGCCCACCTAGGTGGAATCTCATGGGGAAAGAAATTCCTCTGGATTTGACCAGCAAAATTGGTTTACATTACATTGTTATTAGCATGTAATCACATTATTTTATGGTTACATAGTCATTAACACCATGAATAGCATAGTTTGTCTTGTAATGTTATGTAGTCAAATGACATCTCACTATTTGTTAAACATGGACATATTTGTATGATGTGATGTACGGCTAATCACTTGTGTTATTACACATTCATTAAAATGTAATTCCCATATAATTACTTATGTAGTTAATTTCAAAGCTAGGTATAAAATCTAAAACACTGACAGCTACATCATTTCACACAACTTTATAAAGACTATATGGACAATGAGATTATACTTCTGACTAATTATAAGGGGTGTCTACAAACCTTTGAACATATATTGTATGATAAAAGAATTCAGAAAGCACCTTCAGGTTAAGAGTTTCTGCCTCCCGTGTCTAGACCTCCTGCTGAATGTCTGGGTGTCCCGTGTTGTTATTCAGAAAACACATTCCTCACCTTTAATCAGGGCTCTAGAGCTAAGCTCTCTAATAGGCATCCCATGAAGCCTGAAGAGAGATCAATCCCGGCTTTGATATTCCGCCTCTCCTGCCTAAACACTCGCCTGAACACTTTGATTCCACCGTGTACAGCGACACTCCAGATTCCCTTAACAAGCTCCGACACTGCCGCAGAAACTGTCTAATTATATACGGCTTTCATAAAATAAAACTCTTGACCCTTTAATGGATGCCTCAGGTCAGAATTAACCCCTGATCTTGTCTACCCTCCTCTACATCTGCTCATTTTTCTCAACTCTTCATATGAAAAATTCCTACTTTTCTACTAGGAAAAACACAGACTTGTGACTAACACTCGTTATTTACAGACTCCTGACACAACTCGAGATAAAATGACTTATGACTCAACTAGATGACCAGAGTCTTTGATTCAATGATTATAAGCTTGACACTGATTCCCATCCCAAAAGACTCAAGAATAAACTCAGACTCACATCCCAGTGACTCCAGTGTCTTACAACTGTAAGTTCAGATTCACACAACAGTGACTTAATACTAGGCTCAGATTCAATCCCAGTGCCTCATGGTTCAGTTTGATATCACAGAGACTGAGAGTTGAACAGTGACTGACTTGGATTCACGCTTAAGGTTTGACTCAATCCAAAAACACACGTTGGTAGGTGGATTGGTGACTCAAAAGTATTCGTAGGTGTGAGTGGGTGAGTGAATGTGTGAGTGTGTGTCGCCCTGTGAAGGACTGGCGCCCCCTCCAGGGTGTGTTCCTGCCTTGTGCTCAGTGATTCTGGGCAGGCTCCGGAGCCACCGCGACCCTAAACTGGATAAAGGTTACAGACAATGAATAAATTAATAAATAAATAAATGAATGATTATAATAAAGTTGAAATAATAATATATTTAGCAATAAATAAACAAGTAAATAAAATGTCTAAATTTCACTCCACATAAATATCCCAGCAGCTCCATTACATCACACATCACATGACTAATAATCAGTCATCTGCTAATGAGAGAGAGAGAGAGAGAGAGAGAGTTTAAAATATGGGCAAACAGAACTGATGGTGATACCAGAGGAGAAATAATGGAGATGAGAGTGAGTGATGAATGATTGGAAAGAGAGACAGAAAGGAGAGAGAGAGAGAGCAAGAGGAAGAGAGGGACTCTGTATGACAGTCATACTAGAAGACAGTAAATAATAGGCGACAAACCTTTCATCTCAGTATAGATAAATCTCTCTCTCTCTCTCTCTCTCTCTCTCTCTCTCTCTCTCTCGCTGTTGTACTCGCTCCCCATGGGGGGCTGATTAAAGCAGTGTTTGAGTGGTCTGTGCAGATTAAAGCCTGATTTGGGACCACCATGTTGAACAGAGGGGTACAGAACACACACACACACACATACATTGTCTGAGTGAGGGATGGCAGAGTTTTGACTGTTGAGAGAGAGAATGAGAGAGAGAGTCATAGTCACAGTAAACAGAGAGTAATAAAGAAAAGTGAGTGAGAATGAGAGAACACAAAAAAGTGAGTGATAGAGAGAGAGAGAGAGAGAGAGAGAGAGAGAGAGAGGGAGATGAGGAAGAGTAATTATGGTGGATGTACAGCTGGTGTATCACTGTGTGTTTGAGGGGCTGAACCTAAAGGCGCTTGTCATTTGCATTCCGTCAGCCGCTGCCTTGCGTCCAGAGCGCTGAGAGCTCAATTAAAATGCACGGGAGTAAAGAGGAGAGGGGGAGGGGGAGGGGAGAGGGGGAGAGAGAGAGAGAGAGAGAGAGAGAGAGAGAGAGAGAGAGAGAGAGAGAGAGAGAGAGCATCAACTGCTAATGGAATTTCAAACGGATGGGGTTTATTGCTCTTGCATAGCATCCAGAAAGCCATTTTTATGCCAGGCGCCTCGCTAAAAAATCATCTGCCGCCCTCGCCTCCTTTCCACCCTCCCACGTGGGCGTATCGATCCCATCGGCAGTGCTGCGGCATTTCCAGGGGACTGCTCTCTAAGCACTGCTGTCTCCTGCCTTTCACACACACTCTCATTCTGTCTCACACACACACACAACATACGCAGACATATATTCCATCCAGTAGCAGCGCTTAACTCGGGCAAACATTCCATTCACCTGGAGACTGCAATTAGAGGCGTGAGATAACTAGAGATGAGACAGCAGGAATATGAAGCATTGCCACCTTAAATGCCTCCCTCCCTCTCTCCATCTTATACTCTCTCTCTCTCCTCCCTGACAGAGAGCAGAGCAGCTGATTGCAATCAATAATCAATCAGAGACAAGCTGACACTCCTCGTCTCTCAGACAGAAGAGCAGCTCCTACTTGTCCTTGTAGGTTTTAGGATATATTCAAATGCGGCACATGTTCCCAAACTTGGAGTTGAACTTGAACGGCTGACAAAGTCGTAAATATGAGTGGCCAACTCAAGCCAGTTCAGCTTGCAACCTGAAAGTTCTACAGCAGCTCAACACACTCGGAGGAGAGCACTACCTATTCAGCTATAGTTATAGAGGCAAAAAGGACAAAATCCCTTACTGACTCCCCTGAGTTCAGAAGCAGTGTGGAGCGAGCAAGCAAGCAATAAGTCATGGACATGCTTTAACTGACGGACGTCATTTTGTTGTGGACGTGTCAAATTTGATTCTTGCGATTAATTTCAAGACAAAAAAGGATCAGACCAGGACACAGAGCACTGGTGTCGTTTGAGTCTGTTCCTCCAGACCGTTCAGAGATGCCACTTGCTGCATCCCGTTTGTCCACTAACGAGCAGGCTTTGATTAAAAGCGAAGTGACGGAGCTGATTGCGGATCAGAGGAGAGAGGCAGAGCCTGCGGCGAGGTGTGAGATTTCTCACAGCGTGCGACTCCTAATGAGGCGGCTTCATCAGCTTCATCAGCTGCACTCGTCACCTTCTATCTCTCTCAGAAACACGCACACAACGTCGACTGAGCCGTGCTGATTCACGCATATAATTGCGCAAGCGGCGTTTCGCATAGCAATCAACAGAGGCAGAGGTGATAACCTGTTGATTTAAATGAGTATGACCCCAATGCACTGATTAACTGTGAATTGGATGGTGGAACGAGTGTTTAGGGCAATGTATGCGTCTGCATAGAATCAATGTATAGCCTAAGTTGTCTCAATTATACTGCCAAAACACTAGGGCTGAATCTCAAATATCTTTGTACACCCTATGTAGTGCACAATGTAAGTCTTAAATGAATGGTTTCTACAATAAAAAGTGCATTTTGTCAGATAATGGTCACATTTATAATGGACTTTTACCTCCAACTCACCCTGTGAATTGCACTATGTAAGCAGGATTGTGCTATGTGGGACAGGTCGTGGTTTAAATACATTGTCAGGAAAGAAACAAATACATTGTTGGTACATATTTACCACATTGGTTCTCAACGTTTTTGTTTTCCAGAAGCATCCATATATTTCCCTCATGTTTGTTAATATCTTCATATCCTCTGTGACTTTTAAACTGATGTTTGAAGAAATCTCTTGCCATGAATTTGCGGCTGTCTTCTGTGGTGTGTGTTGTGTGGTGAAGAGGAGTTCATATTTCCATTGTACCTAAGTTAATGTATCTTCATCTTTCATCCATGAAGATTAATAAGATTTGGTGCAGTCTATGTCATCATGATAGTTACATTCCCAGGGAAATGTGCATCAGACTACGGCGCAGGATACATGGCTACACATTATGTACATGCTAAGTACGCTGGACTTTTCAGTGTCTCAGTGTAATGTAGAGATCTTTTCTTCAACTAGAACTTCATTTAGCCTAGTGTGTTGGGAAAACTGAAAAATCATCAGTTAGACCCCAAATATGGGGTTGAAAAGCAATAATGCAGTGATCTGAGCAGAATGTGAAAGGGAATATTTCATGCTTGGAACCCGCATTGCTATTCCCACACAACTACTGTATATCTGTCCAGGACACTCTAGAAGTTTTAATGAACATTTATCGCATCCCTCTTGGACTCCTGTCATGATTTCTAATTCCTTTTACTATCAAACCTTACATGAACTAATTTAGGAAGTAATCCTGCCTGCAAGAAAACACTTCTGCTCGCCTTTTAATCCTTGGCTTCCTTCAAGTTTCCTCAAGCTCTTAGGGAGGTTGTCTTTTCAAGACTTTCTTCCTCACAGTTCATATTCTTTATGTTCATTAGAAGTTCTCAATGTCCCTAAGACTGTTCCTCTCAAGGATGCTCATTAAAGGCAATGTCAATGATTCACGAGAAGTGCAGTTCTTTCTGGTTTTTTGTGTTCAGATGTCTTTTAAGTTGGAACAATGTGTGAGGTTAATAAATAAATGGTTCTGTATGTTCATGGGGCGGCATGGTGGCACAGCAGATACTGTCAGAGTCACACAGATCCAGGGACCTGGAGGTTGTGGGTTCAAGTCCCGTTCCAGTTGACTGTCTGTGAGGACTTTGGTGTGTTCTACCTGTTTTCTCCCACGGTGCTCCTATGGTGGATTGGCGACTCAAAAGTGTCCGTAGGTGTAAATGTGTTCCCTGTGAAGGACTGGCGCCCGCTCCAGGGTGTATTCCCACCTTGCACCCAATGATTCCAGGTAGGTTCTTGACCCACTGCAAACCTGAACTGGATATAAGCGGTTACAGTTAATGAATGAATTAAAGTTTTACATTTACTTTCATGCAGTTACTAATCTCCTGAATTTGGTGTCATTTCCACATTAAGTAATCTGATACAGCAAAAATAAATCAATATGACCCACCCACAGAGCAGTGATAGAGCAATATCCTCATCTCAGTTTGTGCTTCCCAACTTTTGGAGTACTCGCCATTGTCAATAACAATGAGAAGAGAGAAAGCCTAGCATATGGGACCTAGACACTTTGTTTAATTTGCCAAACAACAAACACATTCGACCAGTTTAATTTACGACAACAGACTAGATATTATAATTTCATAAATCATTAATGTCGCCTTTAAGGCACTGTAAAATGCCATGCAAGTTCAGGTGAAGATTTGACTTTAAATATTCTTGAGAGTACCTTTGATTTGAAGTGAGATCTCTTCTTATCCACAGTTCTTCACTATAACTTTTACTAATCTGATGCCTCCTCCCCTGCAAGTGTGTGGTCAATGTAATTTTGGCAAAATAATAACTAGGGAACAGCTTTAAAGGGAGTGCCTCTTTAGCGTCTTTACAGTGTGATGTACACCAAGACCTGCTCTTCTCCACATCCAGTTAAATGACTCTTAACATTTATGGCTGGATCAGAGAGCGCTTTGTTTACCTCTGGCATCTTTGCAAGCCATTTGTTTTAGTTGTCTCAGATGTGACTGCCAGCTCTGATAGCCAGACGCTTTCTTTCCTCTTCTGCTTCTTCCCCTTCTATTGCTTTCAGAAGGAGTGAGAGAGAAAGATGAAAACAGGACAGGGACTGACAGAGAGATTGACATGTTTGCAAAGCATTCTTTTTTTTTTCTTTCCCAAATATCTCGATGGGTGTGTCCCCAATACTGAAAAGTGAAAAGGAGATAGAGAAGAGGAGAGTGAGAGAAAGAGCGAAAGGAGAATGAAAAAGAGAAAGGGGCAAGCAGCACAAAGCCATTAGCACTCAGCTTTTCCCCCGGGCTAGCAGCCAGTTTTACGCAGAATACAAATGCCTCCATCTGCAGCTAGCAAAAGCCAACTTTTCAAATGCAGGGCATCTCACAGACCTGGGTTGTAATTCACACACTAAACTCAAGCACATTAGGAAGCTGAACCTTGGCATCTTTCAGTCATCTATCAGTCTATATCATATGCAGCTTGCACTGATCCAGGATGATAATGCATAGTAGATATCAGGATGTGTTTCCCTATTCAGCTAGAAACACCATGCTGTATAAGGAAAGGCCCCTGGGCAAGACTCCTAACACCATATCATAGGATACTGAAGGGTACACTACTTGGCAGGTGTCGTTCGATCAGTGGTAACCCTAAAAGTTTTGGAATTACACCAGGGCACCAACACAACTAGAAACCAACACATTCAGAGACCCTCAGCCATTGAGAGAGCTGCAAAGTCATCTCTTGAGACAGTTTTTATCAAGCTTCTCCACATGGCCTGGAAGACTTCTGACTGACTAATTAAACAGCTATTTATCAAGAGCAGGTAGAGCCCCCACCTCCTCCTACCCCCACACTGCATTGACTTACAGTAATTAGATGATGTTCTCCTTAACACAGCTCTAGCAGGCACTAGACTCAGGACGATGGAGTGCTTAATGGCATATGTTTTCTTTCAGGCTTTTAATACACTGACATGGTTTCTTGACGTGCCTCATGAAATTGTGATCTAAACCAAAAGTCTTTGACCAGAGTCTTTGCCGCTGAAGGTTGCAGACCACCAAAGATTCAAATGGTTCTGATTAGCCCTCAGATTTCCAAATGTTGATTTGCTATATGTCCTTTTAATTTGTACTTACGCAGTAGCATAATTAACTACATAGTAGTTAAGGAATTAGGCAACACTTCATTTACCTTTCTTTTCTGATATTTAACTTTGCTTTTCAATGTCAGAATCTCATCCTAAAGTAACATCAGTGCAGTATTTGTTTACATATATGGACTGGCTTTTTGTGCAGGGTGTGTTCCTGCCTTGTGCCCAATGATTCTTGGTGAACTCTGGACCCACTACAGACATGATGAAACAATTACATAAAATGAGTGGATGCATGGATGAATGCATTAACTATTTAGTCGCTTTGCCTCTGAAACTTTGAATTGGTCATGAAAATAAAAACTGAGCTCAGACAAGATTGAGCGATCTGTAATTCAAAATATATAGAACATACAAGCTCCCGGTACTGGGTGAAATGCAATCTAACTTCCAGGGTGTGTTTAGCTCTTGACAAAATCGCAGCCTTGAACCTAGCTGAAAGTTGCTGCTCCTCATCTCTTGAACAAATAACATGCCATTTGAAAACAAAGTATGTGAACAATGAATTTGAAAGCATCTCTGAGGGGAAAAATTGTGTATTTGAATTTGTCTTCAAAACAATGTGAGTGTGTTTACAAAGCATCAAACACCTAGCCACGGAGCCTCGGACGGTTTGAAAACATGCTGCAATACTTGCTTTTCAAAGGGAGCTCTAAACAAACTGAAAGGGGAACTAGTGTGCTATAGGAGAGTGATGCACTCTGAGGGAAAAGAAATGGGAGCACACGTCAGTTGCCAAGAAACCTGACTGAATACGTCCTGTTCTCCCTCAGGTCCTGGCTACACATGAAAAAGACCTGTGTGAAGCCACGCATGAGTGCCAGGCATGGGGTGGCATGTCCACACTTTCTGCTAATGAGGCTTTTCATCAGTGCCACCGGTTGCTCAGACTTGCACTAATAGAGGCCCTAATCCAATCAGACACTGTGATCATGGCTGCAACTGCAGAAGAATTAACAAGCATTTTCCGCAATTCTGTTGCACAAAAAGATTCACAAAAGGGTCAAAGATTCAAAAATGATTTACTTCCATTTTGTGCACAATGATTATATTAAATTACTATGAATCTGTAATGAAATTGCATTCCTGCCTGGACATTCTGGACATCATCAAAGCTGGGCATGCTTAGACCATGTATGAAAGTTAAAGATTTTAAAGCAATACAATCTAGGGAATTAGATTTTTTCAAGAATAGATGAAGGAACCAAGAAAAAAGGCACATACATGGCAAGAAAGATGAGGCTGATAGCTGGAACGCTAGCTTTTCTATTCCTCAAGGTCATTGGAGTGATGTGGAGCAGTAGGTGTTCCATCTTTGGTCCAAAGCCTGCCATGCTGGCTGTTGCTCAGGCCACCTGCTCACTCAGGGAAGACCGCTTGATTCCTGCCTGTTCTTGCCAAGAGGGATTGACCCCTCCCCCTTCCCCACTATTTCAGCCCCCATCCCTCCAAACACTGCCAGCTCAGAGGCTTCCCAAAACTACCCCACCTCCCCTTCCTTCTCTCTGTTGTTCAGACTGCCTTGGATGTAATGGAGGCTGAAAGTGGCCAAAGCTATTTGAATCAGTCCCTGTCACAGAGAAACCCATTGCCTGAGCTGTGATGTCGGTGAGGGCATACATTTCAGCACATATGTTCCAGGATATGGCTGCTTTAATCTATTGTTATTGCTGCTGCAACCCCCCCCCCCCCCCACACACACACACACACACACTGAGGGGTTCTGTCCAGATAAGATGAAGGCTTGCTGTTGATAAATCCAGGGATGAGATGAAAGGCTTTTTCAGCTGAAATAAGACTAGACAGTTCTCTTAACAGTTCTATAGTAGGATGGAGAACATTGGCATCTTAGCTCAAGCTGCTAATATGAAATGTATCACGTGCTGGGACCCCAGTCGGGTTTTGCCACAAATTTGCATTTAATTAAGTAATGAACTCATGTTAGAAATTACAGATCAATTGGTACACAGCTTCTCGAAATATTGGGGTTTGATTTCACTCTGGGTTGTAATTATCCCTAATTAGTCATCTCAATTAGGCTAATAAGAAAGCTTTGTTGTCAAGAATAAACCCACGCAATCATGGTGTTATGCCTGGAAATAGATCAACAGTCACTAACACTGTTATAGAAGGTGAAAGGGTGGACATCATTAAAGTGCCATGATGATGTTCAATGTATATATTCATCAAGTGTGCTAGTGAAAAGCGGTGGTGGAAAAATAAGTGTCGCTTATTTGACCCTCTCTTTCTTTTCTGTAAAGGAGAAAGAGAAAGAGAGAGAGAGAGAGAGAGAGAGAGAGAGAGAGAAAGAGAGAGAAAGAGAGAGAGAGGTAAAAAGAAAGAAAGTCTAGGCTCTAGCCATTCCGGTCGGCCTTGCAGCCCGCAAAATAAAAGATTACCTTCAGACCACACCATTATTTTTGGTGATGGCACTCATACATCACGTGGAGAAGGTGCCCGTCGCTAGGCTGGGAGTGCCCTGGAATACAGATCAGGGCTTTTTTTTTTCCACTGAGTTAAAATGCTCTTTGTGAACACAGGCAGACTGCGACAGCAAAGAAAGCACCGTCCACTCCAAAGGGAGCCGAGGGCGGTTAGAAGTGTGGCTAGAAAGAACAACATCAGAAGTGGAACAGAAGTGGGATGTAGACTCTCGCTGCGCTGCCAAGGCAAATGTTTCAAAAACGAGATTTGCATTTTTCCAAGTTCCAAGCTTTTATCAAAATATCAGCTTCATGAGGCCATTCAACTTACGACACCTTTCCTGTGTGGTCTCAAATGCCTGCTAGCTGCTTAAAATTCCCCACCAGTAGGCAGTCATTTGGACTAGTTCCACCCTCACTTTAATTCTGCCATTCTGCCATAGAGTAAGAGCTTGGGAAGGGCTGAAATTGTTCCATTCTAATGCGGAGGGAAATTCTCTCTTACCTTTAATGTCTATTCTTAAGACCAGGAAGAGAGCAAGAAAATATATTCAGCCCGCAGCCATTTTCCCCACGTTTCCGATCCATCAAACAGCGATCGGCCGCAGACAGTGAATGCTTATTCATTCCGGAGCATTCTTCAGTTTACAGGCCCACGTTCGGTTCTCACTTCTAGGGAAATAGAAGAGACACTTGGGTGAGGAAGCAGTGGAGGAGGGGGGGATTGACCAGATTGATGATCCAGGGTTTCTTCGTAATGGCCGCCTGCGGATTCAAAACCCAAGATGGCTGAATCATTGATGTTCCGACTCTTGTACTGCTGTTGAGGTGTAATTGCATTGAGCAGCTTTACAACTGAACTCACAGCCTTTGGAAATTGTTCAAAATGTTTCCCTTTCCCAGACAGACTGTATTTGGTTTGGTTTATCTAGGGAAGTTTAGTTTGATTCTCAGTAGGGTTTGGGAAACAGGTAGAATTACCTCTGGGACCAGGACAAGTTAGAGTTAGGATTAGATTAGAGTTTGAGTTTAGGTTGAAGGTAAGTAAAAGGCAATGGCAGTGAAAATGGTTCTAATGTTCCTATGAAGTTCCTAATTTCAAATTTATCTTACTATTACTATTAGATTAGATTACTATAAGATTACTATTATTGCTTTCTTTTGGCCAGGTTTCAGGTGATTCATAGTATCTACTACTCAGTATACCTGCTATTAATTATATTCAAGGCTATGACAACTCTGTGTGTGTATATATATATATATATATATATATATATATATATATTTATATATATATATATATAAGAGAGAGAGAGAGATGTCTTTTCATTGTTAGGCAAGTGGTGTGATACAGAAGCTATTAGGTCTGACTCCTGGCTGGCTCGACACATTTCTGGCCACTAGAGAAGTGGGCTTGGGTATGGAAGGTCTCTGATTTAAGCCCCTTGACTGGTAGTACTGTTGGGAGTGGGAGGAGTAAAGGAACAGCTCTATCGCCTCCCTCAATATCCATGGCTGAGATGGCTTTAATCATCAAATTCCAAAAAAATGCTCCTTGGACACTGGGATAACTGGCCAATGCTCTGGGGTTGTGTGTGTTGACTGGCTTTTGTGATCTAATGTGCGTTTGTGTATATGTGTTTGTATTCACAGCAATGGATGGATTAAATGAGGAGGGACATTTTTATACATAATACAATGACAATAAAATCATGTGTCGGTTTTCTTGTTTGTGATCTTATCTTGACCCATAAGGGCAATAATGGCAATGCCTATAAGAGCACTAATGTCCTGCTAATGGTCTTTCTCTTATTGCTTTGGAACCTGCATGCCCGTGTTAGCAGGGTGCAAAATCAATAAGATTCTGATCAAGAATGACACTTGATGAGATCTAGTGAGGTAATTACGCACGTGCGAATGCACACAAACACTCCCGCAGTCACACACAGATGCAAGGGTTTTTATCAATACCTGTATGATTGTGCAATTTCATTTGACTCTAATAGGTGACTTTGGAAACCCTCTCTAGCCTGCTGCTCCAGGCTATTGATTTCAGAGCTGCAGCAAGAGAAGCACTATCACCTTCCATTCTTTCTCTCTCTTTCTGTTACTGTTTCTCTGTCTCTCTCTCTCTCTCTCTCTCTCTCTCTCTCTCTCTCTCTCTCTCTCTCTCTTTCTCTCGCTCTTAAGCTCAGATCTCATCAGCCCCTTTTCTTTGTTTGCCAAACCGCCTGTGCTATCATCCTGGAGAATGCTTTAGAAGTCATTTCAATCGGGCTGTTCTCTAAAACATTGAGGCACCAGTTCTGCTGCTATGAGATGCTTCAGCTGGAGTGGAGAATTTTGAGTCTCTGACCATGCAGCAACAATGATTGCTGGACTTATATAGAAGATCATTCAAGTTGTATGTGGACTATATCTATATATTTATATATAGATGCTGTCCAATTAAAAACACGCATCTCCAAAAAGCTAACTTTTCAGGAACAGGAAAAGATTGTATTTTTCTAAGTGTAGTAGTAAAAATAAACCACAGATAACCCCATTTAAACCCAATACAGCTCAGCAATGTAAACATATATTTATTGGGAGCATGTCCAAAAGTTTGATGTGTAAAATGGACTTGCATGTTGTAAACAGTAAATATTGACAAATGCGAATTTCTTTTAGTGGATTTCAACGATCCACGTCCACCTCCATGTGACCAAAGCCCTGCAGCATATTATCTTAAATACTGCAGCTATGAATACATGTTTTAGCAAAATCAGAGTCTATCTTTACTAAACTTGATCCAAATCAGCTTATTTAATCCTCATTGTGATTGATTATAGCTGCACTGGTCTAATATTTAATGTAAGTAAATGTGAGATTGTTAACTTTAGCATGGACACTCAGACAGTGCTGGGAGAACAGGGGAGGGGGGATATACACAGTTTTTTATGGACAGGTCTAGCAGCCAGTGGAGATACTTATTAAAGAAACGGTGATTTTTCAGCTTTTCTTTGTTCATTTGATAAAGGTTAATGCTCACATTTAACATGTGAAAAAAAGTCAAAACCGCTAAAAATGCTTGTGGTCCGTGTTTTTGATTGGACAGCAACGATAAATTGTTTGTGACCTTGACCAATAAAATAGGATGCTTTGAGGAGCTAAATGTTGCTAGACCCATTGCCGTTGGGTTAATTCAAGTATAATTCTACTGCCTACTACAAGTAAGACTGACTCAATGGAGTTTGTAGGGGGGGGGAAGGCACCTAACTTCCAACTGCTCCCTGGGTACTGGGATGGTCCACAGCCCAAAATCCAGCTTTGGAGTGTGGAACAACAGAATTGTATTTTCTCTGGTTCACAATTTAGTAGTACTGTGATGAATCGGTATGGTGTTTGAGATCTACAACGTATTGCCCTACATACAACATATGTAAATGTAATTTACAAAACAGAATTTTGAAAAAAATATTTATATACTCAAGCTCTTATTATGTTGAGTTAATTAAACATGTCCCTTGCATTAACTTAAAACCAAACAATTAATACAAGAATCCCTGAGCTGTTGACAAAAGACATAGCCCCAAAGACTTCACGTGCCTTAATTACAGTATTAAAAATTGAGGTCAGGACTGTGTAAAACATTGTGGCAGGTCTGGATTGTTCCTTGTGTGGAAGCTCGCTGGATTTACAAAGCGTCTCAACCCCATTCATCACAGCGGCTTGTTCCACAGTGACGTGGAGCGTTTCCGACGTCGGCCGCAGATGCTGTCACCTTCATAAACTGTTACAAGGATGTGTTGCTTCAGCTGTCAGCAGCCTGAACGCATTTCCTTCAGCGTCTGCCACTTTTTTCCCAATCCCTCACTCCACGCAGATGTAGGACAGGACAGCTAGTCTGGAGACAGGACACTAATGTTGGCACTGAGGAAAGGAAGAAACTGGGGATTGTGGGTAATAGGTTTCATCACTCTAAATTCAAGCCCAGGCCTTATTCATCACGCAAACCTCTATGTGTCTACACTAAATCGCAAAGAAACAGCCCACATGACTGATGCAACAAACCGCATTATTTGATTTGCAAGACAGGAAAAAGATGGCCAAGCAAATGGGCCAATCATTCTATTAGATCCCAGTAGGATACCTGCACAGGTTCTCTAATGCATTCCTAAATGACCAGCACCTTTGATTTATGACTCCAGCTTTAAAGCCCAACTCACAAACGGGGGAGTACATTCCTGTCCGCAACTTTTCACCCATACCGCTTTCTTTAATGACTTAAAGGGCACAGGAAGTGAGGTTAATTATATACGAGGTCCATGTCCTCACTTGAGCTGTGAGCCACACACACACACACACACACGCATACTTACCCTCGCAGGATTTTGGATGTCAGTTACATGCTTGAACGGCCGCTAACGTGTCTCACTAGCTCTGTTTCTTTTCCAGAAAAAGAGTCTTGGCACCCATACCCTTAGCGTAAAATAGGATAAAGGAATGTCTCTCAGTATTGCCCTTGGATTTGCAAGATGAGTTTCATTCCCAAATGCTGTAGATCCATTTGTAAGAGTTTTGGAGTTTTTGAATAGGAAAGTAAAGCACAGCTGCTGCCTCTGAAAATTGAGATTGAAATTTGCTGGCTGTACTTTTATGCATTTATTCATCTTACAGATCCATAACATACAGAAACTGTTTAAGTTATGTTAATGACACTGAACATCAAACAATCTGAATGTTTAGTACATAAACCATGACCAGCTCAGAACTTTAAAAGCTATGCTGTCATATATTATAGGCAGTCATATTTTCTGATCACTAAATGATACGAAGAAGATGTTCAGGAACAGCATTGTAAAGTGTTGTGGGGGAATATTACACAGGAGGATGGCAATGGAAAATATTGCTGCTTCTATTATTTGGGACCTTAGGGTTAGACATGGGTTGAACTTATGGTTAGATTCACACGAAGGTTAGAATTCATGATTAGTGTTATGGTTTAGGGTTGGGGTTAGGGTTATGGCTTAGGATTGGGGTTAGGTACAGGGCTAACGCTGATTCATTATTTTTTTAATGCTGGGTAAACCTGAGAGATCCACAAGGGTGAACCACATTTCATACACATTGCATGAATCCTGGGTGTCTTTTACTCAAAAATGTATGAATTCACTTTGAGACCCGGCTGCTGCAGATATGTGTCCACTTTTCTCAGCTCTGTCTGGAGGTTTTTTCAGTCTTTTCTCTTTCTGGTGATCAGTGTTGATATGCAGTTGTACAGAGCAACGTTAGTTCCCTTCTGTACTTCTCTAGCTTAGCATGGATTTTCAAATATGTTAATATATCAAGTGGTAGTGGACCTCTTATAATGTAACATGAATGTAATGCCCTATCACATCGCCAAATTCACAAGTGGTTTTATAATGAGGTTTTCTTTTTTAATTTGTAGAAAAAATCTGAGAAAAGTGCAATGGTCTGGTGAACTCTGCTCACAAAGCTCCTCTAATTCTGTAGATTCTCATAATTTGCCTGGATTAGGCCCACTGTGTCCCTTGGTGTAATCTCCCTGATACTGTGGTCTGGTCATTCAGAGCCATATGGTCAGAGAGAAACGTGTTCTGGAGTCAGCAGTTACTGGCCAGTTCTCACCTTAGCTAAGATCAGCAATATAACAAAGCTCATGTCAGGAAAGTGTTTCTTGCTCAGGTGACAGTGAGCCTTACAGTTGCCAGATGTTGAGTAATTGGCAATGGATATCTGATTAGATTCTACTTCCGCTGAGTTGAATGTATAGAGATGTGGAACTCATGCGGAGTCTGCTTTGAATCCTGGATAATCTGCAGAGTTTTAATGTGTTGTGAAAATTCTCTGAATTTACGCAATGGAAGGCGTGTGACCTCAGCTGACCTCTAGGATAATTCATTACTTTGGCAGCAATACAAAGTCAGAAGTGCAGTCCAGATAAACAATGATACAGACATTTGATATATTTACACACCTCAGGGTCTCAGGGTCCTGGGTTTGATTTGCACCTCAGGCCACTCTCTGTGAAATGTTTGCTGTGTTCTCCTAGGGTTTTGCATGGGTTTCCTCAGTGTGTTAGTGGTGTAAAACATGTGTCCATGTGAGTGTGTGGGTGAGTTTGCGATTCCCTGAAATGGCCTTGCATTTCTGCCTTGTGTCCAATTATTCTGTGGCAGGCTCTGGACACACTATGACATTGATCAGGATGAAGCAGTTTCATTAGATGAATGAATGCAAATTGAATGAGTGGTATCATCATTATATAATCAGCACTTTTGAGAAATAATTGCATATTTTAGTAGTTGTTGTTCAGTAAAAATGAGAGAGAGAGAGAGAGAGAGAGAGAGAGAGAGAGAGAGAGATGGGAGAGAGAAAGATTTCTTTTCATCTTTTTAATTTGGTCATTTGTTGAGACATTCCAAATTCAAAATATTTCTGAACCCTGCTGCTGTAAATAACCCAACTCTCCACAGCCAATAAATACCCACTATCTGCATAGCCAAGCTGAATGGCATTTGTTAATGGCTGGATTTTCTGGAACAGAATGCCGACCCACCAGGGATTCCTGAAGTGTTTATTTTTTCCAGGGAATGTGATCGTCCTTCACCTGTCACATTGCTGCAGCAATTAGAAGCACCAAGAGACTGATGGGTATCACATTGGATCATGTAGGAAATTCAATCAGTGGGCCTCTGAAAAATGACAGCACCTCGGTTGAGTCAATCGCATTGGTCCAATTTCTCCAGTGGTCCCCTTGGATCCTAATTGAATTGGCATGTGGAGCATTTGCAGCGTATGATACATGCAACAATTGCATATTGAATGCTGGCCTTAATGCGGTCTTTGCACAGATGCCTGGTTCAGAGCAATTCTCAAGCCTGGGCCAATCCTAACAGGGGGGATGGAAGATGTGATTGGCTGATGTTGGTGCTGCTCTGCTTGGATAGGCAGTTGCGCTTATTGCCTGATGGCATGTGGTTAAATCGAATTAATGGCCCTCGTGGTGAAAGTATCTTTCTTAGGGCGCTGTGGCGACATCCATCAAGTTATGTCCTTG
This sequence comes from Hoplias malabaricus, assembly GCF_029633855.1. Taxonomy (NCBI): domain Eukaryota; kingdom Metazoa; phylum Chordata; class Actinopteri; order Characiformes; family Erythrinidae; genus Hoplias; species Hoplias malabaricus. The sequence goes on along the minus strand of NC_089801.1, from coordinate 21,422,969 downwards.
CGTTCATTTGAAGGGACATTCAAAGGCGACCCAATCATTCATAAAGAAGTTGAGGAGGGGGGTTTGCTTATGATGTTGACAGGGTATATTTGAAAGTAGCACATTTGTGTCCAGGATTGAGGCATGGTTACAGAGAGAGAGAGAGAGAGAGAGAGAGAGAGAGAGAGAGAGAGAGAGAGAGAGAGAGAGAAGAGGAATCAAAAGCAAGGAGTACTGTTTGATTAAACAAGGTCGTCTGCTTATAATAAATAAAAAGAGCGACGTGCTCATAGGCAGCTTTATCCCCATGTACACATTTAATCTCTAAGACACGTCCATGTAAAACCGTGCCCCCTCTCGCACAACTGGACCAACAGAGAAATCTTGTTTGCTTTCAGGATGGAAAAAAAATGAGGACAAGAAAAAACTGAAGAGTAGAGCTTTATTTAAAAGGATTTATGATGTCAGTTGCAACATTACATGCGTGTACAGGCACTAATGCGCATCGCTAACTCAACTCAACTCCCTTCTGAGAAAAAAAAAAGATCCTGGAGTTCACGTTATAGGATTAGATGAGTGTGTGTGTTGGGAGAGATGGGTGTGTGTGTGCGAGAGAGGTAGCGGCAGTGTTAGCGGCAGTGGGGACCCTTTCCTTCATGCAGACGAAGCATCTACCGGAGAATTAGCACAGACAAACTGCTGGGAGGGCTAGCTAAGGGTTACAGGTCATGACTGTTGAGGTTGACCTTAAACCTGAAGACATTACTACCCACGCGTGTCCCACCGTGGCTGTGGAGATCGGATTACAAAAGGATGTGTGGATTGCCTCGATCTTTGAAGTTGTGTTGAGCTTGTTTCAGGGATAGACTCCTTTAAGGCAAGTGTCTCCAAGTGATTATCGACTTGGATTTGTGATGATTACAGAATTATATCACCCTCATGTCCTTCTTTGTCAAGTGTATTTCTTTACAGAACTCTTTTGAAAAGTTCTTGGGATCCAGAAGTAGTGCTCAATTGACTTATTTCAAAGAACCCTTATTGATCATTGACTTTTCAATAAAAGTTAGTTTCCCATTATTGTTTGACTGCTAAAATATGATCATATATTGTACTGGTGGCAAAACTGGCAGTGTTGCAGCCACACTTCTCCAGGGTCCTGGGTCTAGTCTAGATTTCAGTGGCTTCGCACATTGTAGAAATCTTTGGAGTTGTGTGTCAAACAGATGCTGATTTGCTATCTGGTTATGCTGAGGACAGGAGTTGGTAGGAGGATTGGCTATGCAAAATTGACCACAGGTTTTTAAATATTAGAGAACAGCTACCTTATATAGAGGTTCTTGCAAAACCTCAAATCAGTGTATGTGATGGATTTTGACTTCTCCAAATGCATGGTTCTTCCATGGCACTGATTAAAAATGCCTGTATGGCACCTTTCATTTAAGAGTGTGGTTATTGGACATGTTTTAAACCTAAGAACACTGGTGCAGCAGGTAGTGTCGCTGTCATAGAGCACACAGTGTGGGTTCAAGCCCTGCTCTGACTGACTGTCTGTGAGGAGTTCTGTGTGTTCTCCCCGTGTCCTTGAGGATTTCCTCCGGGTGTTTCGGTTTCTTCTCATGGTCCTAAAACACACATTGGTAGGTGGATTTCCGACTCAGAAGATTGTCCATCGGTGTGTGTGTACCTAGCCCCTAGAATGCATTGTGTTGTAGTCTGGGTCCCAATGCCCAGACAAATAGGGAGGGTTGTGTCAGGAAGGGCATCTGGCATAAAAACTGTGCCAGATCAAAGGTGTGGGTTGTGGCTTATCTGCTGTGTCAACCCCGGATGGGAGCAGCCGGAAGAAGAAGACAGTAAGTTCAATAACTCTGGTAAAGTGCACTGGAATCAAGAAATAGATTTTGGAATCCCACCAGCACTGGGATGCTAGCAATTTATCATAATGTGCACTTGCATCTCAGCATAAGCTTCTAATTCTTGTGGCTCAACCAAGTTCCAGATCGAGTCTCTCAGCCGAGACTTGATTTGCAAGTTGAGTGACTGCATGCCAGACAAAAAAGCACAATGTAATAGCTGCTCGACTCAGGCAGGTCATCCGGTCCACAGAACCTGTGGCGGGCAAATCTGCCACTGCCTGTCGAGGATTAACAGACGTGCTGGGTGAGATAAAATAGGATTGGGCCAATGGGACTGAGTACATCCAAGGAAAAAATAGCACCTCTGCCCCCTGGTACTAAACCCTGAAAATCCATTGCAGGGATTGTTTTTATTCCATGTTGCAGTCTTGATGAAATAATAATACCTTCAGTTATGGAAGGTATTATTACAGTCATTTATAGAGAGCATTTCATAAAAATATATCACAGGCTTTTTAAAAGTCACTGTCAGTGTGGGATAAAAGCGCCGGATGCCCGATGGGATTACAGCATGTCAGAGCTGGGGAAGGCTGAAAGTAATTCTGTGTTATATGTTCTGGGGGCATGTGTGTGTGTGTGTGCAGTGTGTCATTCAAGCTGTCTTTGGTGGGACAGGTCAGAGATCAAAGATTAAAACTTTTTTATTTACTAGCCGACTTGTGCTGATGACTTGTCCTAGTGTCTTACAAGAATAACACACTACAAAACAATGAAAGAAGATTGAAAAGCATTAATCCCCTCTATGTCAAATATTGAACTAGCCCAGAAGTACATACGATTTATCACAGTTTGGACCAGAAACATTGTCAAGGGCACTTCTGTATAGGGAAATCTGCAAGTCAAAATGTACACTTGCAGGGATCATAATACATTCATTTGTCCACTTTTAAACAACTCAGACCCATGGACAATTACAAACAACTAATCCACGTACTAACATGCACTTGGAAGAAACCCAAAAATACACAGGGAGAACACATCACACTCTTCACTGACAGCAATTCAATGTTGTGTAAATATGGGGCATCCTCAAGCCTCTGAAAACTAGACTCCTTCATAAACCGTTTCATTGCAGATTGGCTGAACTAAATCAAAATGCACTCTTGCACACGTTTACATCAACTCTCCATGTCTACCCTATTCAAAGGCTTTTCTTAAGAAATAAGTTCTTCACGTTATTGCCATGCTTGTTTATCTGGTGTTCATACTGTCACACACACTCCCTACTGCGTGCTCCCTTTAGACAACATGTCAAAACCTTCACTTCCTCACTACGACAACCCAAGGCTGTTCTCCCTAAGGTTGGCTTTTGTAAGAGTGATTGTGGAGCTGTCACCAGCTTGCTTGTTGCAAGAACTTGTGTGATTCATTCCGGATATTACTGCCATATTTTTTATTTGTTTTTAAAGATATTTCTTTTGCAGTCTTTTTGAACCTTTCCAATTGTACCATAATGACCGCCATGATCACTCAACACATATTGTTGGGTGAAAAGTTGGTCACTTCTCATTTACACCTCATTTACAGACAATAATTTAACTCTGTCCTAATCTGAAATTGTTTGGAAATGCTTCCTAAACCAGGCATGAACTACATGATGAAATCACAAATTAGGAATTCTACAACTATTATGGAAATCAACCGAGGGTCTTGTTGTTTAGAAGAGGTCTGCACGTTTGCAGTTAATATTCTGATCTCCACTATAAGACTATTTCTTCAGAAAGAAAGGGGATCAATGGGTAGTTTATCCTCTGAAGTAACTGGCGTACCATTCTGGATGGGTTTTAAACGAGATGTTGGAACATTTCTGTAAAGATTTGTTGTCATTCAGCCATGACCTCATTAGTAGGGTTAGTTGCTACTAATGGTGGGTGGTAAATTTTGGTTCACTTTTAGATCATCACAAAGTAATGGACATATATATCACTCCAGAAAACACCATTGCAAACTTGACAGCCCTCAGCCAGGGGGCTTTATATGCCCACTAAAACAATAGGTGATGCTAGGTCTTATACACAAAGAACTGAGCTGGTTTGTTCTTTTTCTATGAAGACTATACAAGCTGTGTGTCAACAATGAGTATATCCACACATGCATAGACATGTGGGGTATTATAGAACTATGCAAGCATAAAACTGGTGTTTCCCTGAATTGATATATTCTCTGCCTGTGTATATTTTTTCCATAACAACAGCTCAAGTATTAGTTTCCATATTTGAATAAATGGTAAACAATGCCCTTGAGGACCCTCGTGGTATCCTGTTGAACACTGCCTCTAGTTACAGGAGGTATAGCCAAGAAACTGAAACTGTGGCCACAACCATTCAAATCAAACTTTTATTCATAAGCTCAGAGTTCAGATGGCAGACCTTCCAAAGAAATCTTTTAATGTGATCAGTCCTCAGAGTTGAAGTGTAGCAAACACTACCTTCAATGCCTGACTCAGCAAGTGCTAGGCAGCTAAAAGGCTGAGTGCTGTTGAGAGGCTTCATGAAGGTCTGGCCCAGCATTTCAGTCTCAACGGACTGAAAGCTATAAACTCATTGATTTACCATCGATCTGTTTTTCCCCCTTAGCACTTAGCCTGCTAGCATCATCTGGGATGGCAAGAAGGGCCAGGAAGGCTAGACCCAGGAGTGCACAAGGCCTTACTTCAGCAAATGATAGCACAAGCCTACCGGATGGAATATATTTACAATTCACACGGCCAGCAGGAAGAAGCATTCACACGTGTCAATGTATTCCATCCACTTTTGCCTCCATTCACTCAGGCAGGCAGCTTAGCTTCGGCAGCCCCTGGTGTATCTTTGTTTTGCTAGTGTGCACCGTTTTGATTCATCAGTCTATTGATTCCTCCATGGAATGCCATGAAGAATGGTCAAGGCCCAGGTTCTTGGTCAGCATCCAGGAGATAGTAATGCATGGACACTCCGCATCACTGAGCGCACCGAGGGACCAGCCCTCACATTTTGCAGAAATCCAAGCATGTCTTGAATGAGTTTATCATTTTCTGCCAGAAAATAAAAACACCCTAAAGGTGTGACTGAATATTGCAGTTGCCTGTTATGCCAAATACATGCGGGGACGTCAATCATGATCTTTCAAGCTCCACTGAATACATATGATGTCCAAACACTTGTTAAAACAGCATATAAATAGGGAGTTCACAAAATTTAAGGTGCACCCACTGAGGACATAAAAGGCATTATTCAGACTTTCCTCCCACACCAAACCAACATGCTCATAGAGAAAAGTCAGAAAATTCTCAATGCTTCTAATGTTAAACATGTCACTGGTCGAGGCTCATGTTATTTTCCTTATTGTTGTTTTTCTCTTCAACCATAACTGTCATGTTAGAAGGCAAGACCTTTGTCATTTTTTCCTGTATGTTGATTTCCACCTAAAATCCTTTACAAAGGAGCTAGATTCTGCTTAAAAAGGCAACTTCGTGTCTGAAGTTAGTCTTTGAAAAATGTTTCATTCCTTAATTTATTTGTGTGAAACACACAACTTGGTCATTACACATTTAATACTGCTGTTATTCACAAATTCTGTTTAAACCACAAAACATGGACTTTACATTTTATTCCACCCATAAGTTCCAATACTTTACCAAGTTACAGGAAATTCTAACACAAAGGTAGAGGAGACAAGGAGCTTGGTGGAATTAAGTGAATAAGGCATTGCTGATCAAATGGGTCAAATCCTTAGCAGTTGCATACGGGTTTAAGGTCACCATTTTAAATGCTAAATGTTGGCTAGAGAGGTATAATTGGGTTTTGAACTTGTGTAACTGAACTCAGAAATGTTAGCAATACTTCCAATCCATTTGTGGTGGATTGGAGTGGTGTCTGTGATACTGAACTAGTACCTGCTGGGCCTGACTGCCTTCAAATCCTTCAACAGCTCTGATAACTGGTCCAAATCCTTCCAAGAAGAGACCTAACACACTGTTACTGCACATACACTGTGGACAGACACCAGCTCCCTATTAAAACTATTGATTTCAACTTTGGCAGAGCAGGTATCTCCAACCTTTTTGGCATACGGCGTATTTGACTTGAAACGCTAATTGCAAACTACACTGTAGGGATGCAGGGAATAATATTTTAACTTAATAGATTCCAACCTCAGCCATTAGCTGCTCTTGAAAGGTCACAATTAATGCATTGCACTGATAGAGAAGCGCTGCTGCATTAAGAATGAGGCATGCCTGCCTAATAAACACTTAAGTGCCCTACGGAAATTTCTATCGAGTGTCCTGAGAGCATTTTACTGTGAGCAGGTTGATGAACGACTGCTGCAGTGGCTGTGCATCTTGCAGCTCCAGTATGAATTGGAATGTACAGTCAATATTAATTACAGTTAATACTGTAATACAGCAATCATAGTGTCACTGGGAATGAATGCGCTTATCCTACATCTAGGAATTTATCGACCAACTTTTCATCTAGACCTTCACAGAATGTAGATTGTGTTGGAACTGGAAGCCATAGGACAGTATTTACAAGCATGAAAGTCTACGGGTTTCAAAGCATTATTGGCAATGCATTGGCTCAAATTATATAGAAGTATTGCAATAAAAGTCAACCTTCCTAGGCTTTGCGACTACTTCAGGGTGGACAAATAATCTCAGTTCTGAACCCTGAGATGAGGTTTAGGACTTTACTCACACTCTAAACCATCAATCTAGCTAGTCACAAAGGAGTTATGTCCACTCAGCAACTGAGCTAGCCACTGAGCTAGTAATTTAAGTCATTTTAATCTTATGTCATCCTTCTGCCCATGTCTTACTTAGCTAGCCACCTAGCTGGTCCTTCTAGAATTGTGTCCACTTCATGACAAATCTAGCCATTTTGGCCTGTGACTGGTTTTATTACTGATTTTGCCACCTAGCTAGACACTGAGCTAGCTGTTGATCTAGCTATTTTAGTAACATCTACTTAAATCTAGCTAGCTAGTTGTTATATACCCTTCACAGCAGGACTAGCCACATAGCTTGTCATTAAGTCTCATAACCATTTCATCTTGGAGCAAGAATTTGGTGTTGATACTTCATGAGCAAGACAGCCACTGAACTTGTCCCCTAGTTAGCAATTCTTGAGTTGAATCCATGTCTTGCTTTCCACTTAGCTGGTCATTATTGCATTTTGTCTGCATCATGCCAAAACTTGCCATTTTGGCCTTAAACAATTTACTTGCTTTGTTAGCCATCTAGCTTACCACATTAATCTTATCTTTGCTTCTGAGCTAGCCACCTAGTATTATATTGTTGATTACAGTTCATAATGAATCTAGCCAAATTGGCCCTACAGCCTCATTAATGTTGAGCTAGCTCCCTAGGTCTGATATATCCTTCATTGCTGAGCTAGCCACCTAAGCTAGCCTCTCATATCCATCTTAACACAGCCACATAGCCTCCCCACAATTCATCTCTTCAATGGTGGGTTAGCCATTTTGGCCGTTGACCTCACGCTCAGCTGGAGGGGAAGTGGTCATTAATATTCATGCTGATACCTCTATGAGCTGATGGAAGTGGAGCTAGCGAGCTGTGGTGTTACCAAGGGCAACGTAGCATTGGAACCCCCACCACTCCCACTCCCTCCCACCATCACACTCTACCATCACACTCCACTGACCCGAGATCTCACTCTCTCCCTCTGTACCCCTCTATATGCATCCTCCATCAAATCAGATGCAAATCAGACGCATTAACCATAGCATACATATTTGCCCACTCATTGTAAACCGGAAAGTTGAATGCAGTATAATAGCTGATGAAGTGCCTGTATGGATGCTATAGTGATTAGTAATGTATTGACCATCACACAGATTGACATAAGCATGGTCAAGGCCAACAGCGCAAGAGCATTAATTCATTCCATTTGCCAGATATGTGGATTATGCACATTAGCCCTTTATGCACAAATGATCAATATGAATTATAAGCTGCCCAAGGCTTGCTTTGGGGAGAATTGCGGAGCCAATGAGCTCCAAAATGAATCTGAACATTTTAATTATCTGTATCTATAATGAAAACCTAGGCTATTATTGCAGGAAACAGCACCTGAAAACAAACACAAGGCAGTAGAGACAGCGTATTGGCCTCGATGCTCCTGATTTATGGGCACATAAACACAAAATGATACTTCGTGTCAATAGCATAGATGTCAGAACATATCGCCCTGGGTCAAGTATCGAGAAATAATTCATCATTCAGGAGAAGAGTGCAGAGACATGTCAGTTTGCAAGGTCGGTTCCTCTGCCTTGTAAATAAAATCCTCAAGCTCGCCCAGGGTGCTATTTACCATCATACACACGAACACAGCTGTGCAATGTAGGGACTCACTTAGGTGGATTTCTAAGTGGACACCATGGATACACTCCATAGCCAGACATTTGTGGATATCTATGTGTTTCTTCTGAAATCAAATGTATTATCAGGATGTTTGCCCCAATTTTACTGCAATAACTGCCTCTGCTGTTCTTGGAGGGCTTTGCATTAAGTACCAACAAACACTGCAGTGAGGATAGGATGGCACTCGGCAACAGAAACATTGGTGAAGTTGGGCACTGAATTTGCACGATGAGTTCTGGGTCACAAACACAACTCCATCTCATCTTGTAAGGGATGGAGATTCATTACTCAAGAAACAGTTCCACCGCTTCACAGCCCAATAATTGGGGATTTATTACCCCTATAACAGGCACATGCCCAGTGACAGTCACCTCAGGTTACTGTGTGGTTACTCCAGGACTATATATATATATGGAAAATATTTGGGAATATATATATATATATATATATATATATATATTCCCAAATATTTTCCAGTGAAGTAAAGACAATTTTTCTATTATCTTTCTACAAACACTCAAAGAACCATTTGCTAAATGTTCTGCTTTGTTAGGACAAGAAGTTGGAAACAGTTAGAAGAAGCCTTTGTTGGTGCCATATAGAAACATTCTATAAATGATGCTACATAGAAGTGTCATCAATCTGAAGAACACTGTCACAGTGCTAAAAATTAATCATCATCATCATCATCTTCTTGTTTGCCACTTATCCATTTCAGGGTTGCGGTGCTAAAAATTATTTCCACATGCAAATTTATTTTTGAGTGTTGGAGCTTTTATAGAGATCTGTGTTTTTTTTTTATGAGGAACTCTTGAAGGACCTTCTGATTTAAGAGTGCCTTAATGACCATGGGGAATATTTCAGTGTTGTTTCTCTTAGACTCAACACACATTTATAACTGAAGCCAGTAAGTATGTGCTGCAGCGTTTGCCCATTGGCATCCATAATATATTTTCACTGAAGCAACATAAACATGAGGTCAATATTATATAATGTAATAAAATAACATATATAGTCAATTTTACCTTTTTTTTTCTTAAATGTCCTTAAATGGGTGTGTCCACTTTCTGCCAATATAAGGACATATGTGGTTCACTCTCTCATTTGAGGACACTGCAGCCCACATTTTTTGATGTCTAACTCAGCCTGGTTCATTATTCATGGATGAATATGTTATTAAAAGGGGCCGTGGCAATGTGTCTGATGTTATTGATTTTCCCACTGAACGTATTTATACTGCTAATAAAGGGTTGAACCTATTCCCACTCAGATCCTATCCTCACATCAGAAGTGGATGCTTCAGTTACAGTCAACTCAGACTGCAGGTAAAACCTGTGCCAGTATTTCAGTCTGAATTGCTGTTTGTCATTGCAATCTTTTTGAAGCTGGTTATGAACTACATTAAAGCTTAAAGAGATCACAGGGAGGGAAAGTCTGGGACAGAAAATGGTGGTCTTTGCTCTTGAATTGAAAATAAGGTAATCTAAACTAAGACTGGAGGCTACTACTGGGTTCGCTATAATTCTAGCTTGTCACTCAATTTTGGACGTGCCTCTGAGGGTTTCCTCCCATAGGCCAAAAACACATGTTGGTAGGTGTATTGTAGGTGAAACTGTCCACAGGTGTGTGTGTGTGTGTGTGTGTGTGTGTTTGTGAATCCAAGTAGGCTCCATACCCACCGTGACCCTGATCAGAATGAAGTGGTTAAAGAAAATGAATGAACTCTTGAATATAACTGCTTAGTCCAAAATTAAGTATGCTTAGGTTATTTGGTGATTTCTTATGGAGTTACAAGGTCTTGCTTCGGCTATTGTCTTTTTTATTAACAACTAGAAAACAAGCCTTGCTCATGTGTTGACTTTGAATTTGCAGTTAGCAGCGTTCATATTGAACGTTCTTGGCCAGTATCCAGAAACAAATGCATTAGAGTGTGTTTGTTTTCGTGTGTGTGTATGTTTGTATGTGTATGTGTGTGTGTGAACGCCATTAATTCCCAGCGTGACAGCTGTCGTCATGGCGCCGCTGACAGACACAGGACGCCTTGGACAGCCGTAATTTATGCCTCTCCTCGGGGCGGGTAATTGTGAAGTCGGACACGCTTTGACCTGTGACCAATCCATAGCCTGCCAGAAGTCAGCAACGGGTGGCTGGACAATAGCTCCAACAGATTGGCCCTTTATAAGCCCCATGTGAAGGTAGGGGGGTGGTGGCGGGCGGGGTATGGAGTGAGGAGGGGGGAGAGTCAGGCACGGGACAGTTGGCCAAAGGAGCTTTTTTTTGTAGGTCATCAGTCAGTGGTCCATCCAAAAACAAACACAGGAAATTAAGTGAGGCGACAAGAGCTGCAGGTCAATCTGCCTCTTGACTTGTTGACCCTCCAGCTTATTAGAATAGGGGTGGATTGAGACTGTTTTTGTTATGTCTGGAGCGGCTAAATAGTTTCATATGCTTGAGGTAACCCATGGCTTTCTGGTTACCTTGCTAATCTAGTCTTAAATTTATTTTAAATCTTGAGTTAGCCACCCAGCTAGTCCCTCTGATCTTATATCTTCTTCCTAGTTACCTTTCCAGGTAATCTAGTCTTTACTGAGCTAGCTTTCTCACTAGGCACACTGAATGTTTATTCATCACAACATTGAGCTGCCATGATCTGCATAAAATGACTTTAAGCTAGTAAATAAGTAACCCCGCTCTTATATCCTTAATCTTACTTGTTATATCTCATATCTGACCTGGTAATTAGCCATCTAGCTAACAACTCTAGCACATTAATTTGAGTTATCCACATTACGAGTCATTTAGACATCATCATCAAGCTAGCCATTTAATTGTCAATGAATTTTAGTATATGTTCTAATTTCTGGACAGAGCTAGCTACTTAGTTAACCTGTTTGGGCATGAAATATAGCTAATTTGTTAGCCACCCTTACATTTACCTTATCACTGTGCTAACTAATATTTTATCTATTGGTCTTTTAGCTGAACAAATGCAAATCTGATGTAATATGTGCCATCTTTCTGTGCTAGTTATAAAGTCAGCCACTTTAGTATTTACCTCATCATTGAGATAGTCATCTACTTAACCAATGTTCATGTATGCTTAGTCCTGTATACTATATCTTATATATGGTGTGGCCAGAGCTACAGTATCTCACTTTCTAATGACTCTATTAGATTATGAAGCTAGCCAACTAACTACAATTTTCCCTATACCCTTTATATACCATACATTATCCCTGATCACTATACTAAACAATTTACTATGACATTGTGTGTATAATTGTGGGTTTGTTTTAAATATTTAGCGGTTCAGTTCCTCATCCAGGCAGTATCAGATACTAAAGCAACAAGAATCCTTGGGAAAGACACCTAACACTGCAGTTTCTTGTCTCAATAACACGATTAGCTCATCTGGCAAGTGCTGTAAATGTAAAATGTGAGTCAAAATAAAGAGGTAAAGATTAACTTAAAGTACCTCTTGACCCATTTGACCCTAGCTGCGAATAGACATGAATAGAGCCTGTTTCTTTTACGGTTAGAGTAGCAAAATGAATTGGTATTCTGTGCAATAGAAAGTCCTTGAGATAACCCATGGCATTTTCTTTTATTTCCACTAGTTAAATCCCCCTTTTTTTTATCCTCAGGGGAGAGCCATTCTCCAGAGCTCTATATGTAAAGAGTAGATCATGGTCACTCTCGTAGCATTCCGCAAGGCAGCAACATACAATATCCTACATTTGAATTTGGACTATAAAAAGTGAAGAATGTGCTCAGAGCTCACAATAGAAAGGCAGTCCCCGGATTAGCCTTTAAGTGTCTGAATGTGTGACTATCAATACTGATCCAGGAGCACCTGATCTGTCTAACAAAGTCCCTTTGCTCTCGAGGGATAAAGAAAGAAAGGGAAAAAAAATCGCCTCCGTCAGCGTTCTCCAAATCCCTCTTGTATTGCGCTCACCCAGAAAGATATGACTGCGGAATGTCGTAAGCCTCAGCCAATTTGTTTTTTTTTTTTTTTTTTTTTTGTGTGTGTGTGTGTGTGTGTGTGTGTGTGTGTGTGTGCGTATTTCTGTGTGTGGACATGCTAAAAATTCTCTAAATTTTAAAGGAGCAATTGGTCATTTCTATCACCAAAAACAGCAAAGGTTTCTTAAAATCTTTAAATATTATTTTACTCACAAAGATTGTTTTGTAATCCCTGAATTAATTCTATATGCTACGTATATAGCCCAATTGGATCCTTCCTAATTGGGTCCTTCAAAAGAATGAAGCATAAACATTGTGTCTTGCCTTACATTGTCCAAATTGGAATGCAGTCAATGAATGCCATTGCTGTGGACTCAGAGCCTCAAAACATGGGAAGTTCAGGCAAAGGAAAACCAACCAGAAAGAAGGTGGCCTTGCCCTTAAGTGAGAGAATGCTTCACACCCTGTGGGACCTGAATGGGCAATCACAAGTGTCAAACAATGTTGTCAAACAATGTTCTACCAACTAAAGCACACTTGGTTCACATCACTCTTCTGGTGAGTTGATAGTGGTCCCTTGGGATTGTGTGTTCAGGTTTCACAGAAGGCGAGGTATTCCCTCTCTTATATGTACGTTTTTTCTGTACCTTCAAGAGTTTCCTCTTGCCAGAGGTTCCCACATTTTGAGTTTCAGGAGTTTCTCTGAGTCTTGGGGACTGGGTCTGTGGCAGTCGAGTGGTAGCCCCTGTGACAAATACAGGTTTTTACATGGCTATTATTCTTCTGTTGTTCAAGAGTGACCCACCTTGTTTAATCGGATAGAAATTCTTTTGATACTGGCTTCACTCTAGTTGTAACATAAACATGAATAGTTTATCTATTGTTACTGAATTATTATTCTATTAAAAAGGGATGTATTATATCGCATTTTCCACATGTCAGTACAGGTAGTTTGATTTCACAGTGTATGTGTTGGTGGGCTCCAGGTCCCTAAATTAATGTACATAGGCAGGGAACATTAATTTTTCCATAATATTTCCCCTTAAATTGATTACCTGCCTGCATGGAAAAATCAGCATGAGCTGTTGGAGGTTACTTTATAATTGTTTAAACAAAAATGTCTTGGCTTAAAGGTTCTAAATCCCTTAAATCAAGTACACTGCACATCCATAATGTTTAAGACACTTGGATAGTGGTCCCCTGCAGCATTGCTCTTAGCTTTGTCGTAACAGGTATGCGATCTACATGCACGCACAGCTTGTCCTGACAGAAGGCGTAGTATATTCACTGCTGTGGAGATGAAGGCATCTGTACTAGACTTCTTCCTCTTCGTCTTGTCTGATTTGATCCAGAGGGAGGGGACACTCACTGTGTTTTCGAGCGGCATAATGCTTTAATCATTAAAGACAGTCGTAGGGACCTCTCGGCGAGATCGAGAGCCTCTGTGTGTGATGTAGGACTGCTGCACATTCCTTATTTAAACAGTTCCAGAAGCGTGAGTCACACTTCCATGCAAAAATAAAGCAGTTAGCTTGACATCCATAAAGTAAACTCATCATGATAAATCGACCTTTCTGCATGGGAGATAGGCCTGTTAATTCCGTGCAGAAATGACATAACAGATTAAGTATAGAATCAGTAGTTAATATTTTAGGTGACCTCGTAAAGTTGGGAGGCTGAAGTTTTTATGCAACATGGTTCCATGCATTGGGTGCAGCTTTGTGGGTCTACAGTGTAAGAAGAAAACAATGGAGACAAGGTTTTGATTGGATAGCAATGTGATGCTAATGCTAACACAGTATATACCCAGGAGGTTATGAATACTTAGTGATTTTGAGTGATTACATTCATAATCTGACTACAAAAAGATACCCCTCAGCCATAGGTTGTACAATCAATGTTTTTATTTCATATTTTATAAGACATTTTGGACAAAGATATGTCTACAGTAAAAATGAATATATGTAAACACATACCGAACTCAAATGTCAAAAGTCACAGTCCCTGAGCTTCGAGCTATAAGCTCAACCAAAAGTATTCAGCCGGTGCTTGTGACCCTCTGCTGAATTAGGGTCAGCTTTCTCCTCTGTTTTTGACCACACTGTCCCACACCCACTCCCTCTCAGAGCCCAGCGAGGTCAGGCTAGGCTCGGCTGTCTCACTGGGCCACTAGTGTGAGGAGAGTGTAGAAATTGAAAAATCAATGTGGCATGGCAAAGACGGCCCAGAGGTTTTGGGGAGCAGATGGGAGCAGTCTGGAAAATGGGAGTAAGCTAGAGCTAGCCAAAGGCTGCCTTTTTTTAAGGTGTTATTCAGTAGAGGAGGAGAGAGAGAGAGCATCCCTGCCACAGCTTGACGAAGAAGAAAGCAGTGGCTATAGGCTGTGTCATGGCTGGAATAAGCAGAATGAAAGGTTATTTTGGTCACTACTCATGAAGATATTAAGATGCTAATGCATTTGGCCACTGGCGAAAATAGATTTTCCATTGTTTTTTTCATATATATATATATATATATATATATATATATATATATATATATATATATATATATACACATACATGTATGACATAATTGTGTTTTATTAGCTTTTGGCATCTTGTAGTATATTTACATTTTAGACTCATACCAGATTTGTCCATTAACAATTTATACATGTGGGTTATTCCAGGAAACGTTGGAGTGCCTTTGCCTGAGTACTGGTAATTTTTATTTAATGTTTTCAATTACAGCATTTTTCTTCAAAACAGAATGGAAGCTTTAAGGCATTTTAAGGCAAGCCCACACAGTCTCTAGACATAAAAGAGAGCATGTGCTTTATACCGTTTCTTGTACAATTGCCCTTTACAGGTGACCACACAATGGAAGTTTGTCCTGAATTGTAAACACTATGCAAATGAGTCATTTCTGGAAATGGCAGAACCAGTGTGTGTCATGGTCTCAATGGTATGACTACCAGTGCAATGACTTTCCATTCAATGTTTTAACTTAAGTGGACAGGGCTATCGAGTGGTCTCAGCACTAGTCGTATCATTAGGGGGTTGCTGATTGGATCTTGGGATGGCCCCCTACCTCCCCTCATTACAGAGCACAATACTGATGCAACAGACCTGGTGTATGTTGGCCTTCTCCTCCTGCACATTGGACTGTCCATTAACAGTTTAGCTGGCATCATGTTTGATTAGCTGAGCTCAAATAACAGCTAACAGGATAGAATTAGAGATGATTTATGATTGGAGGAAAATGTGTAATTTTGTGGGGACCTTTTAGAATTGTCAATTTAGGTCAACACCCAACTAGTGTGGACACAGACATTCAATTATTCATGTATTATTCATGAGCCTAACATTGTCTAGGAACAATGTTTCTCAATCTTTTTTTGACCATGGTACCCTTTAAAATATGCAACATTTGAATTTGCCCCAGTCTAAATTATTTTGAAAAAAGTACTATCTGCATCAGGCGGCACGGTGGCGCAGCAGGTAGTGTCGCAGTCACACAGCTCCAGGAACCTGGAGGTTGTGGGTTCGATTCCCGCTCCAGGTGACTGTCTGTGAGGAGTTGGTGTGTTCTCCCCGTGTCCGTGTGGGTTTCCTCCGGGTGCTCCGGTTTCCTCCCACAGTCCAAAAACACACGTTGCAGGTGGATTGGCGATTTGAAAGTGTCCATAGGTGTGTGTGTGTCTGTGTTGCCCTGTGAAGGACTGGCGTCCCCTCCAGGGTGTATTCCCGCCTTGCGCCCGATGATTCCAGGTAGGCTCTGGACCCCCCGCGACCCTAAATTGGATAAGCGGTTACAGATAATGGATGGATGGATGGACTATCTGCATCTATTTGACAGCTTAAACACACACACACACACACAGGTTCTGGCAGATGAAATAATTTTTTAAATATACTGTCTTGAATACAAATTTGTGACAATCCCATATGAATTGGCTTTTTATAAAATAATTTGCTTGAATATTCAATTGAGTTTTGGCTGTGCTTGTTGTGCCTATTTACAATGTGAACCCACCATCCAACTCCACCAATAGAGCACAAAAGACTCCAAATGGAATATTATATGTTGAATTTTTTTTCTCTAAATATTCTGACTTTATTCTCATACTTTTCTGAATTTATGCTTTGATTTTTCTGACTCGCCCCCTCCAGGGTGTGTTCCCGCCTTGCGCCCAATTATTCCAGGTAGGCTCTGGAACCACTGCGACCCTGAACTGGATAAGTGCTTACAAATAATGAATGATGAATTTTTCTGTCTCAGAGGTGTAACCACAAGCCAGCCACTGCTAAGTCGCTGTATGAACTTCCACTGACAGACTACTTTTTGGTTCTTCCATGTACATTTCTGTAAATCAGAATCAGTGCTAGAGTGTGAAGGAAGCCAGACAAACTAAACTGGACACCCACTTTTACTAACACCACTGGATGTAAATGCTGTGGAGCTGAAATTATTCAGTCCCAGTTACAGATTTATTTCTGTCCACACCACTCTTCTGACTTTAACCTCAAAGCTGTCATAGCTACATTTTCATGATAAGTTCTGTAACTATCCTTTTTATTTTTATGTCAGCAACCTCAGACTATTTTTGACAATGTTAATGTTTAAAGACCTTCTTAGAAGCTGCTACGACCACAAACACTGGGCAAATGGGCATCCTCAGCCACACTACAAGCCTGTCTAACACAGTCCAGACTGAAATACAATAGTCCTTATGCCCGCAGACTTAAACACATTTCCAATTGACCACTGGCATCAAATTATCTTTGGATTTACAATCCTCTATAGCCTCGCATCACATCTGGCTCTCCACTCATGATCCTGCTGCTTTGGTATTACCATTCTGTTGAGACTTATATGCCATATTTCCCTCCAGAGTCAGAGCTGCTCCTCACGAAGGAATGTTGTTATTGATTAGCTGTGACTCTTCAGTCCATATACATTAACGCTGAAGCTGAGAGCACGGATCGAAGAGAAGCTAAATAATGAATCAGGCTCTGGTCCCTGGCTGTGATGTTTAGCATGGCCACCTGATAGATATTGGGTTGGATCGATACCCTGCTACCTTTCTGCTCAGGGTATATCTCCGACTCAATCCTGCTCAATAGCATTGACCGGCAGCTGGGCTTTTACTGTAGGCTGCTTCATTAGCTCTGCTGATTGCTTCACTCTGGGATTAAACTGAGCTTAAGACCACGTAGCCCACCGCTCTTTAGAGATGAGGCTCTTAGGTGGTACTCATTTCCAATATTAGGAATCGCACATACCTGGCTCCAAGGTTTCGGCTTCAAATCATAGAGCCTACAGGACACTGAAGGTTCTTTGTGCTATTTTGGTTCCCTAAGGGGATTCCCTGAGTATGCTCTGATCCACTCATTCTTGCGCAGCATACACTAAAACACCAGCACCGCGTCAAGGCCACTGCAGCTCTGAGAATGGTCCATAGGCTGTAAATACTACCACAGAATTAGTCTGGTGTGTTCTAGGTCATTGGGTCCCATGGTTTCACATCATAAAATGAGATCCTTTGACCTAATGTATAGGTCCATCCATCTAGTTTCTTACTTGCCCATCCATCCATCTATCAATCCATCCATCTGTTCTTCAGTCAATACATCCATCAAATGATTCCCCATGAGGTATTGCTCATTAAAACCTGTGAAAGGATGGAGGTTGAAATGGAAGATTAAAAGAACTGGTCACAGTTTCTGTTATTTGGATTTATTTATTTATTTATTGATTTTCCTGTAAAGATGCTGTTTTGGAGATGCTTGCTTGTCATTGGACAGCAACAATTATAAAACCCACACAATTTCACCTGCACATCATAGATATGCACCTCATATCCTGGGATTTGTATTATGTACGGTGTGTATGAGGCTGACGCTGTCACCTCACCAAGGGAAATCTGTGTATTCATCTGAATGAAATGACCATCAATTCTTGTATTCTCTGGTCAGTTGATGCATTCTAATGTGTGGCACATCAAGGTCACATTGACTTAACGCCCTTGATTTCTTTTCTTACTGTTACCATACTGTAACACATTTTGTAATGTGGCTGTGTGTGTGTGTGTGTGTGTGTGTGTGTGTGTATGTGAGAAAGAGACAGAGAAAGAGAAATGAGCTTTAACATGATGTGTGATGACAGGAGGGAACAGAAGCACATTTTCCCCTCAATTCGACGGAGCGGCGGATGGAATGATTGTCTTCTTGTCTTCGTGTCTTCCTTCTTTCCTCCTTGATCTGCGCGTGCCGCTGATGCTCATTGTGTCTGAGGGCGTGCTATAATTGCGTCTCTTAACCCGCGGCTGTGGAGTGCGTGCTTTTCGGCTGCGTTTGATGGATCCAGTGCCATTTTTGATGCATGGAGGAAAGCGAGGGTGAGAGCAGAGTTCCAACGCTTCCCGCTGCTTTCTGCCCGTGGCCTCGGATCGAGACGAGGCCCGATTGTTCTGAACTCTGATCCCCAAGACGTTCTTGAGTGACAAAAGCACACCAGGATGAACTATGCTCCACTTAATCTTTGTTGCTCGGCTTCACTTAACATATGATTAAAGCGCAGAGTTTATGCCAGCACATGTCAGTGCACTTTAAAGGCAAGCTCCATTCCACCTATTCCTCACACTCCAGGCATCTTTCACAGGTTAGAATACATACTTCATTGTGGGATGCTCTATTCTAGTCAAAATTTTTACAGTGGTGCTGATAGAAACTAGATGTCTAAAGATTCAGTTCAATTCAGTTGTATTTATAGAACATGTTTTACAAGTGGTGTTACAAAGCATTAATTCATTCATTTATTTTGTTGCATTCTGCATTTCTTCTTTTTCAGTGTGGGTCCGGCTTAGTCTGAGTCCCAAATATCCCCTAGAAATATGTTCCTAAGATTGAGGTTCTATTTAGGAAAAGTCTCCTATGGTAGATTTAATAATTATTTACTGGGTTATTATAGGGTTGCTCTACTCACTGTTGTTTTATTTTATTGCATATTTTTCTTTTCAAACAGGGCTCATAAGTGAATCTTTGAATCACTGTCATACTGAAATTGCAATTTGCAAGAATGCAGTTGTCAAACAGAAAGAGCTGCAAGATTTATTATAGCCCTTATTATAACCTATAGATTAATTTTAGATATATTATATCATCCACAGTGTTGTCTTATCAGGGATTAAAGAGGTAAGACCAATCAGAAGCAACTGTGATGCCTCTCCATCGTAATCAGCAACATGAACTTCTATGGAAATGATGGTATATGATGATAAACCCCTTAAGCTTATGGTTCGTTTGTTACCTCTGAGAGACATTATTATTTAACTAGTGTAAAGAATAATGGGGATGATGATCAATACCAGTCCAATCTTCAGACCGCAGTTCAGTCCACATTCCGGTCCAAAAGACACAATGAGGTCATTATTCTGTATGGAAATAAATGGTTGTTTAGGCCATGCTTATTTGTTAGGCATCATCCTAGCCAGAGAGAGAGAGAGAGAAAGAAATAGAGAGGGAGAGATGGAGGGAAGCGATAAAGGATTATTGATTTTAATCTGTGCAAAGTCATCTCAGGCTGATGACTAAGGAAAAGCAAGGAATGATTGAGTTCTCTTGTTATCCACTAGATTAATTTTGATTAGAGTGCTTCATTTCCATTAAATCCTTTCTTTCTTTCTTTCTTTCTTTCTTTCTTTCTTTCTGTGACGGGGGGACCGCTGATCTGCTCGCACTGCCTCATACCCAGTCCTCGAGATTCTGAGGAACTCTTGAAATCCAGAATCACAAAAGCTGGGAATGCTTTGTGAGGATTAGCTCCAAACAGGAGGATCAGGGTGGCCTTCCCCTTAAGCGTGGACATGCCTTGCGGTCTTTGAAACAGTCCTGCAGCATTCAAACACCACAATGAACTCGCCAGAGGTGGAATACAATCTGAGGCTGCTAGGGCAGCACAGCTCTACCAACTGAGAAATTTGCATTGTATCCCACCTCAGTCGACATGTTTGTTGTGTCTTGGAACTGAGAGTTCATGCTCTACAAGATGAGGTGCTCCCTCGCCGAAGGACAAGGCCCTTAGCCATTGTAGTGGAATACGAACCAGGTACAAAAAAGTTAGTAGAGCTGATTAGAGTCGAGCAGAGTAGGTAGTCCTTGGGCAAGACTCATAACACTCTGTTAGCCCCCAAACTCTGAGTACAGTCACATTGTAAGAAGTGATGGCTGATATCTTCCAGACTTCATCAAGCTCTTATGATCTACAGCTGTAGTTGTATTGGAACTGAACTCTGGATTGTGGTAATGGACTGGAGTGAGATGCCCCTGTTTTAGCCGTGTGGCCTGTTGTTGTGTGAGTGTACCTCATTAAGGCAAGGGGATGGTGTAAGTGTGTGTGACAGTCAGCATCAGAGTATGATCTGGAAGCGCTTCATTAGAGGGCCTTCAGGGACCTCCTGTCATTCTGCCCGTCACACGCTAAAGGTCTTTGGTAATCAGTCCCAGACCCTCACTTATGGGGGTTAAAATATGTGTGAGAATGGGCCCCCTCCACCTTTGGTCTGAGGAGAGCTGTGACACAGGGGCATCCCAGCATGCTTTGCTCTCTTTAGTGAATACCCCAGGGGGCTGAAGGTGTCATCGCCTCCACGGAAACGTCTCTGACAAGCCCCCAATGAACAACCCCCGCTGAGCTGATCTAATATGGCTGCTCTTTTTGCTTTCTCATTCTATCACTTGCTCTTTCTCTCTCTCTCATGCTCTCTCGTTCTCTCCTTTCTTGGTCTATCATCTCTCATCCTCTCTCAGTTTCATTTCTCTATTTTTCACTCTCTCCTTTCTTTGTTCCCCATTTTATCCTTCCTCTATTTTCATTCTCTATTTCTATCACTCTGTTCTTTCTCAGTTTTTTCTCTCTTCTTCAAACTTCTCTCATTTTCTGACTCATTTTCTCTCACTTGCTCCCTTCTCTCCACACAATATCTTTCTCTTCTCTTGCCTCTGTTTTCATGTTTTGCTTCTTTCTCTTCTTTCACTCTACCATTTCCTCCATCCTCCTCACTATCTTCTAGTCCCCTTTTCCATCCTCAGCTATCCCTTTCATTGCTCTCTCTCTCTCTCTCTCTCTCTCTCTCTCTCTCTCTCTCTCTCTCTCTCTCCATAATTAATCTGAGTGGAGTATGGGCCTGCCTGGGGGGGTTTCGAAGGTGGTAGTCAATTGCTCCTGCATTGTCACTCCTGTAATTAATATGTATTAGTCCACTTGGTAATTTGGTGTGGTTTGTTTTCAGCAGATGGATATAAATCATGTTTTGGCGGCTAGAGGAAAGAGGTGGGGTTTTGGGGGGGGGGGGTGGGGGGGGTGGGCTTGCGCTTTGAGAAAGTAGCTGTCCAGTCCATCTCTTTGATAAGGACACATGCTAATTTCAGCAGCTCTCTGGAGCTCAGAGAGTATTGAGACAGATTATTGGTGCTGTGGCATCCTTCAGTGCGATGGCTGACAGCTCAGCGACGTTTCATTAGGCCCTTATCGTCACATTCCAAAGGTTTCCACAGCAATTTACAGATACTCTCCTCCCTTCACTTTTACAGGAGGCTCCTATTCTGAAGGTAGTGATCTTAGAACCCCCCCTCCAACTCCTCTCTAACCTGGAGTACTCACTTTACAGCTTTCTGGTCTTTGGATGATGTGGCTTCTTTGACAAGAATCTTGACTATGACACTATTGAATATCCATTGACCATTAAATACTCATCCAACCTCTTAATACTGAGTTTGTTCCCTCTGTGGATTTTGCAGTAACATTCTCTATTGCTTAAGGTAGGGAGACAAGAACATTGCTGTAGATTTGATGGTTACATAAACATCAAAAGCATTAGCATGGTCACATACTGATGCTGGATGACTACAACTTTTACTTGTCAAAGATAAAATATATTATAAAATATAAAATATATTGGATGGAGCCTAGTACTGGGGTTTAACACCTCTCTGGCCAACACTTGGCATTTAGCCTGGTGCTACAGTGTCTCTTATTCAATGGGAAAAGCCTTTCTATGGAGTCTATGGTGGAATACTATCAAATACTCATGGCAGTGTTGCAATGCCTAGTTGTATACACATAATCATGGAGCAGTGGCACAGCAGGCAGTGTTGCAGTCACATAGGCTGTGGGTTCGAGTCCCGCTCCGGGTGACTGTCTGTGAGGAGTTGGTGTGTTATCCCTGTGTCCGCGTGGGTTTCCTCCAGGTGCTCCGGTTTCCTCCCACAGTCTGTATGTGTGAGTGTGTGAGTGAATGTGCGAGTGTGTGTGTTGCCCTGTGAAGGACTGGCGCCCCCTCCAGGGTGTATTCCCACCTTGCTGTATTCCCTGAACTTGATAAGGGTTACAGATAATGAATGAATGGAGCAGAAGCAGCTGTTTTAAAATGAAATGTTGCATAAACATTGTCAACAAAGGTTTGCATTGAAGTATATGTTGTATAGAATTACAATGAACAAAGGCTGGACATACTTAAGTAGCCACGCCCACCCTCTGGATATTGTTGCACTGTAACGGAAAGCTCTATTTGAGCTAATGTAGTCTGATAATGTAGATGGCCAAGGGCATTTTCCTCTTTTTTAAATATTAGTCCAGATACGGTGTTCTAACCCCGAGAGGTGGGCTTTGAGACCCACCCCCCCCTCCCCCTGCTGATATATCTTATATCAGTGCAGTGATGGTAATAGGAGTTAAAACCCTGCTTTCCATAATGTATTCAATTCTCCCGAGTAATTGCACTTTAGTCAAATGAGTGCCTATGGGGCTAGTACAAAGGCTTCGGGTCCTTTGTACCTGCCTGGTGCATAAAGCCCTGGCATGAGCGGTATGAATTAGCAATCAAAGTACAATGAGCTCATACTGGAGAAGGGATTATTTAAAGAAGTGTGCTTTGTCGACATGAAGAAGCTGGTTATTCTAGGACATACGTGGGTACATCAGGGCAGGGGAGATGGAAATGAGCATCTGACTGAATCTAGATTAGGTCTTTCTTGTCATTCTTATTACCTAGATAATTATACATTAACAGTGTTTAACAACAGTGTTATAAATAGAGATGTAGGGAGTGTAAATGCGCGCGCACACACACACAAACACACACACACACACACACACACACAGGTCAGATTTGTTACAGGATGGGTTCAGATTCCAATGATATCCAACCCTCAAGTTTCCAAGTTTCCTCCCACAGCGCAAAAACACATGTGGGTGGATGGATTAACTATGTAAAACTGTCCAAGGCTGTGAAAGTGTCAGTGACAGGGTGAATGTGTAAAATTGTCCAAGGCTGTGAGTGTGTGAGTGACAGGCTGAGTGTCTAAAATTGTCCAAGACT
The DNA here is from genome assembly GCF_029633855.1 of Hoplias malabaricus. NCBI lineage: Eukaryota > Metazoa > Chordata > Actinopteri > Characiformes > Erythrinidae > Hoplias > Hoplias malabaricus. The sequence continues at coordinate 21,399,388 of NC_089801.1, read as the reverse complement.
GTGAGTGTGTGAGTGACAGGGTGAGTGTGTAAAACTGTCCAAGGCTGTGAGTGTGTGAGAGACAGGGTGAGTGTGTAATATTGTCCAAGGCTGTGAGTGTGTGAGTGACAGGGTGAATGTGTAAAATTGTCCAAGGCTGTGAGAGTGTCAGTGACAGGGTGAATGTGTAAAATTGTCCAAGGCTGTGAGTGTGTGAGTGACAGGCTGAGTGTCTAAAACTGTCCAAGACTGTGAGTGTGTGAGTGACAGGGTGAGTATGTAAAACTGTCCAGGGCTGTGAGTGTGTGAGTGACAGGGTGAGTATGTAAAAATGTCCAAGGCTGTGAGTGTGTGAGTGACAGGGTTAGATGTAAAATTGTCCAAGACTGTGAGTGTGTGAGTGACAGGGTGAGTATGTAAAACTGTCCAGGGCTGTGAGTGTGTGAGTAACAGGGTGAGTATGTAAAAATGTCCAAGGCTGTGAGTGTGTGAGTGACAGGGTGAGTATGTAAAATTGTCCAAGACTGTGAGCGTGTGAGTGACAGGGTGAGTATGTAAAATTGTCCAAGACTGTGAGCGTGTGAGTGACAGGGTGAGTGTGTGAAACTTTCCACAGGTGTGAGTGCGAAAAATTGTCCAGGACTGTAAGTGTGTGAGTGACAGGGTGAGTATGTAAAACTGTCAAAGGCTGTGAGTGTGTGAGAGACAGGGTGATTGTGTAATATTGTCCAAGGCTGTGAGAGTGTGAGAGACAGGGTGAGTGTGTAATATTGTTCAAGGCTGTGAGTGTGTGAGTGACAGGGTGAGTGTATAAAATTGTCTAAGGCTGTGAGTGTGTGAGTGACAGGGTGAGCATGTAAAATTGTCAAAGGCTGTGAGTGTGTGAGAGACAGGGTGAGTGTGTAATATTGTCCAAGGCTGTGAGTGTGTGAGTGACAGGGTGAGCATGTAAAATTGTCAAAGGCTGTGAGTGTGTGAGAGACAGGGTGAGTGTGTAATATTGTCCAAGGCTGTGAGTGTGTGAGTGATAGGGTGAATGTGTAAAATTGTCCAAGACTGTGAGTGTGTGAGTGACAGGGTGAATTTGTGATGCTATCTGACAGACTTGTGCCCTTTCCTGGGTGTTTTCCTGCCTTGTGCCCAGTACCTCCAGGTGATGCATCTTGACACTGATCAAAATAAACATGCACAGAAAATGAATGGATAATCCATTCCATCCATTATCTGTAACCGCTTATCCAATTTAGGGTCGCGGTGGGTCCAGAGCCTACCTGGAATCATTGGGCGCAAAGCGGGAATACACCCTGGAGGGGACGCCAGTCCTTCACCGGGCAACACAGACACACACACATTCACTCACACACTCACACCTACGGACACTTTCGAGTCGCCAATCCACCTGCAACGTGTGTTTTTGGACTGTGGGAGGAAACCGGAGCTCCCAGAGGAAACCCACGCGGACATGGGGAGAACACACCAACTCCTCACAGACAGTCACCCGGAGCGGGAATCGAACCCACATGAATGGATAAATGAATGCAAAACTAAATTTATAAATAAATTAACCTTATTATCAGCTGATTCTTTGCACAATATTGGCTAAGCCCTAAATTCCACACTATAGTAGTTATCATTCCACGTCTGAAGGCTGGGTGAATGTGATACAGTGTATGGCTTTGTGTGTCTCTGTGCATGTGTGTGTGTGTGTGTGTGTGTTTCCTCAGTAGTACGATTAAAAATAACCCTTTCTGAGGACACATTGGCACCAACACTTTTCCGCTCTCTCTGAAAATGTACTTAGACGCAACTTAAAACAACTGGATTTTTCATCAGTGTCCGGCCAGTCATCTTTTTTTCAGGAAAAGGGAAAAGAGAGAGGTTAGAGGTAGTGTCTGTTTGGCTATGACAAGCCCTAATGGGAGCACATCTTCATTTCTGTACAAACAAAAATAAACATGTTCAACCTGCCGAGCTGAAAAGAAATGCCTCGATATGCGGCCAATGAATTATTACTGATGTTATGCTGATGCTGGTGCATGTTCATTATGTCGGTGCACTGCTTGTGCTGTGGTAGCTTGCGTTTGGAGGCGCAGCATGACTTAGTAATGAACCGAGAGCTGTAATAAGCGAACAATTCATGTGTATGTGTGTGCGCGTGCATTTGTTTTCCATGCAAAGCCCCATCTGAGGTACAGGTTTATGGCGGCACAGCTGGTGTCTCCAGACCAGATGGGACCAGTCCCGTCCTGAGCTCCAGCTGGCCCCTGGGAGCATGCAACGAGCTGACCCCACTCAGCAGGCTCATCATTTTGGGCCAGAAGCTCACAGCCACCCCTGTGCTTCATTACAGATCAGCGTGGTCTTAAATAAGATTGGCTTAACTGCCAGAAGTGCCTGGGAACTGCAGGAGGAGAATCAGCGTTTTAAAGAATAGTACGAAATGAGATTTACATATTGTCCTCTCATTATCGCAAACATGTTCAATCTGCCAAGACATGGTGGCTTCTTTGGTTTAGTGCTGAACCTACAAGACAAAACTAACAATTAGCTGCAGCGTCACATCAGTGCAGCAAATGGATATCATTAACTGATTTCATTTCCAGTCACAACAACCATGCAGTCTTGTTTTTTTTTTTTTTTTTGTTTTTTTTTTTCTTGGAGACTTATAAGAAATCTACACACTTTGGTTTACCTCAAACAGTTATCAAGACAATTTCATATATATATTTGACTGATAGATATAATATCCAATTCTATAATGTGTACCATTTATATTTGTGGATGTTTGCGTGGAATATTTCCCTTAACCTTTACACTAACCTTATATTTAACTCTAAATCTAACCCCAAACCTAACCTTTATGGAAAAATCAACATTAAGCTTCATAATGTTTTGAGTTTAACCTGTTGCTAAAACCTAATGGTAAACTAAATTTAAACCTAACAGTAAACTTCATTCATTCATTATCTGTAGCCCTTATCCAGTTCAGGGTCGCGGTGGGTCCAGAGTCTACCTGGAATCATTGGGCGCAAGGTGGGAATACACCCTGGAGGGGGCACCAGTCCTTCACAGGACAACACAGACACACACACACACACTCATTCACACACTCTCACCTACGGACACTTTTGAGTCGCCAATCCACCTACCAATGTGTGTTTTTGGGCTGTGGGAGGAAACCGGAGCACCTGGAGGAAACCCACGCAGAAACAGGGAGAACACACCAACTCCTCACAGACAGTCACCCGGAGTGGGAATTGAACCCACAACCTCCAGGTCCCTGGAGCTGTGTACGGTAAACTTCAAAAGGTTAAAAACACAGTGATGTGTTCGTGAATAAACTTACTCTTATAACAAAACAGAGCACATCCATGTTAGGAATATCTAGAGTGTTTTTTTTTGTTCGTTATATATACTCATATACGCCTCAGAGATCCGTTTTAGAAGTCTTGACAAACTTGACATCTGACCTGTGGACTGACAGTAATGTGATGTTGCTAACTGGTACCTTATAGGATTGATTGAAATGACTAGATTTTCAAGACATTAGCATATCTGAAAACAGTATTCTCATAGTTCAAATTATGGTGTGAATTGCCATAGTCTGATCATTAGGGCAGGGTTGCACTCAGCTAACTGGTAGATGAAACAGGGGGAGTAATCTTCTGTCACTTGTTAGCACTGATAGCCGTGTAGTTCCTTTGCCAAATTCCTCTCGCATCCCCCGTTTAAATCAGTTCATTGGAAAGACAATATCAGTCAGTGTAAGGGTCAGGACTTCTGTCCAGAAAGTGCTATTGCATTTGCTGGGGTTATAAACTTAATGCAGCACGTTCATTTCTGGTACTGCGCGCTAAGTGAACAGCACAGAGGAAGCCGTTATTGAGTTAAACTCCGAGGTGTTGACACGAGGAGAGCTTTGAGAGCCATCCTTTTTAGGGCTGGGCTAATTCGATAAAAGTGGCTCACATAATCAAGCCTGTGCTGCACTTTATCTGCGCTGAGGTCTGAGCGCAGCTGTTGGTGCCAGAAAGCACATGGCTAACTGCCAACATGAACCCAGATTCCCAACCATGGTTTTGTTTCCTCAAAAGACTTCAGTCAATAAGGGGAGGGAGTCGAGGAGGCTGGGTTTGAGCCAAAAGTCACCCAGCACTGGGTTCCACCCCAGACAAAGAAGTCAAGAGTAAACAGCATGCAATTCAGGATGCAGCCAGGTGTGAGTGATGTCATTGGAGGTATTCGCACATAGACATGAGTCTGTGGGCACATAAGGACACCAATAAGGAATTCTTCTAAATCACTCGGCAGAAGCTTAGGTACCAGAACCAGCTTCCAGCTTTGTATTTTGGCAGCAGTTAATTTGTAATAATTAAGTTCGGAAGCATCCTAAACAGATTTCTTTTGGCTGCCTTCACTCCATTATTATTTAAATGTGTTTTATTTAAAAATTAACACTTAACAGTGCAAGCAGAGGACAGATCTACAATAGAATATAACATGGCACTTCAATTCTGATGTCTTTACTCAAGGGGGCGGTTTTCTTGACTCTTTTTAGGCTGAACATCTTTCAAGGACAAAAAACACTGATGAAATAGCCAGGCTTCATCAGGTAGACTGAGCTTGTCGCAGGCAGTCCGAGTTTAATCGAGTAAATTTGTTTCCCTCCTCATTCTTCCCCGCACGGATCAGCAGGAGGTTGAGCTACAAAGCAACAGAAGACTTCAAATGCCCCTGACGTTAATCCACACCACTTTGGACAGCTGACATGCACACAGAGATGGACCCGGACTTGGCCAGACGGCAGGCCTGTCCACTAGCCTTTTTGATAAGTTCCCTCCAGACCCACCAGCCTTCTGTTCTGTCCGTGTAGCGAAGGTATAATCCTTGCTACAGGCTGTTGGTTAAAACTTTCACCACAGTGGCCAGTCTGAGCTCTGTGCTGGAGCTCACCCAATCACAGCTTGAGGTTCTGGGTGGATCCTAGCTTTGCCAAAGAATGGTGATAAGCGTGGCTAATTGTCTGATGAGGATCGATGACAAACCCTGCAGGACCGAATCTAACAGAATTACTGTCATAATGCAAGGCTTTGGAGAGGTTTGGAGGGGTAGGTTGCAAAGGGTATGCATCTTAAACCTGTTTGAGCAGGGTTTTTGAAAGCGACAATTTAAGAATCATTCATTCTGGGATTGTAATTTGTCCAGTTTGCAAAAATATGTATTGCAGATTTACGCAAGAAGAGGTACTAAACCTCAAGTGATTACTTTGATGACATTCATGATTTTATCCCAGTATGGATCATTCTGGCAATCTACCAAGTAAGATTTTCAAACCCAACCTAAAGTTGTAGGAATAACAAACCCTGCTTTTGGACAGTGTGGCACTTATTGACACATCCTGTAAACAGAAAGTACAAGTCTGACCAGAATACAAAAGAGACTATACCTCTTTAGAAAGCTAATGTTAACATTCTCTAAAACTGAGTTTGTTAAATTGCTAAAAGGATCAACACAGCTTCAGGTCTCTCCGGGTAACATGCCCATAGAGGGTCCTATTAAAGTGTCACGTCCCACTGGTTTCATCAAGTCTATGACTGCTCATCTCCTCCAGCCTGATCTTTATCTCAAACCACTGGCTGTTTTGAATTATGTAGCATTGACATTGTCTGACTTTGTCTCTGTCTAACACCAACCGTGAATTCCTGTCCTAATCTGACTAAAAGCACTCACTTAGATTCAATTTGTTCAGCACATGCTCGGTTTTATTCATAAGCAATCTGCAACCAGATTTAACTACACTAACCACAGGGAGTGATGTAACACCTCATATGACACTGCTGTTCTTGTTGATGTCCCTGTGGTTGTAGGTGCAAGGGAAGTTTCCACTATACAGAGAAACAATCCATACAAGTCAAGTCGTCCTATATTAGCCAACCAAAATCACTTTATTGGCCACTGTGCTTTCACACACAGTAATTTGTTCTCTGCATTTAACCCAGTCCATGCAGTGAACATATTTACACACACACACTAGTGAACACTAGGGGGCAGTGAGCAGACTGTCAGTCATGAACCTGTAACACGACGGTCACAAGCCCAGTTCCCTAACCACCAGGCAACACTACACCTTCCAAACTAACCCCATTTAAATACACTCCTGAAGTATTAACAGATCCAACAAACCTAACTTAATCAAACCTAACTAAACTTTTAAAGCCTGGTCTGTGCTGCTAAAGTTAACCCAATTCAACTAAATTAAACTGTACTAGCCAACCCATGGGCGGCACAGTGGAGCAGCATGTAGTCACACAGCTTCTGGGACCTGGAGGTTGTTGGTTCGAATCCCGCTCCGGGTGACTGTCTGTGAGGAGTGTGGTGTGTTCTCCCTGTGTCTGCATGGGTTTCCTCCGGGTGACTGTCTGTGAGGAGTGTGGTGTGTTCTCCCTGTGTCTGTGTGGGTTTCCACCGGGTGACTGTCTATGAGGAGTGTTGTGTGTTCGCTCTGTGTCTGTGTGGGTTTCCTCCGGGTGCTTGGTTTTCATCCCACCATCCAAAAACACACGTTGGTAGGTGGATTGGTGACTCAAAAGTGTCTGTAGGTGTGAATGTGTGTGTGTGTTGCCCTGTGAAGGACTGGCGCCCCCTCCATGGTGTGTTCCCACCTTGCAGCCAATGATTCCAGGTAGGCTCTGGAAACACTGCAGTCCTGAACTGGATAAGGGTTACAGATAAATGAATGAATGAATGAATGAATGAATAGTCAACCCATACTGGTCAACTCACACCGTTCAACTGACCCACACCAGTGAACCCATAGTACTTAATGTTGTGAATGGACTTAAACTGGGAAATGACAATTGCGCAGAGGCAGCTTTAGGAGCTTGTGTGTGTGTGCGTGTTTGAAATAGAGAGCGAGAGACAGACAGAGAGAGGGAGAGAAAGTAAAAGAGAGATAGGCCGACAGGTCGAGAGACAGAGGCAGCGAATGTGGAATACTGATATGGTGGAGATAGGCAGGTGGAAATGAGTTTCATCTCGCAGTTTGACACTTAGAACACAATCAGCATGAAACAGTTCCTGCATTCCAGGCCATGTGTGTTGAAATGCATGTGCACGTGTGAGCTTGTGATGCTGTTTATATATAAATGTATGCATTGCTTGGCTGAAACGGTGTGTGCATGAGTATTAGGGCTGATATTTTGGAAGGTGTGGAATAAGATAAAATACTCTAGAAGAGCCAAATCAATGCTCATAATTCTAAGTGTCATCTACAAATGTATAAAATCCCACAGCTTTAGCTCAGTGCCATCAAATCCTCACAGCTATGTTCCAACAGTGTCAAGTCTTAATATAAATTAGGAGCAATTACCGCAGGAAAGGGATGAGCTTGAGAGTGATCCCAGTGGGATGGTGAGGGTCCGTTTACCACACCCAGAGGACACTTGAAAGGGAATGCGTTAGGGGTGTGTGTGTGTGTGTGTGTGTGTGGAATAGCAGGTTAATACAAGGAGGGGTCCACAGTGATGAAGTTGTCTAGATAAGCTGAAGGTAAAGGGGCAGGACAGAGTGACAGTGTGTGTGTGTGTGTGTGTGTGTGTGTGTGTGTGTGTGTGCGTGCGTATGTGTGTGCGCAGGAGAGTGGCAGTGTGTTGAGCACAAAGATCGATAAGGGAGCGGAACGGAGCCGTAGCCATGGTGACACAGCCCATAATGAAGAGATAAAAGAGATGAGATGATATCAAAGGGCAGATGCAGCAAAGAAGCTGATGACTTCATAACAATTGCCCACGCACACACACACACACACACACACACACCTGGACCAAGAAGGTCATTCAGACCTCAGCAGGTAACACTTTGTAACACTTTGGTGCTCTCTATTCTGAACATTTTATAACAGCATCATGTGGTAGAGAGTGTAATATCACATCTGTAAACATGCTTTAATTACCAGCGTTAAACTTCATTCAACAAAAGCATGTGATATTAGAACTCATTCATTCATTCATTATCTGTATTCATTATCCAGTTCAGGGTCGCGGTGGGTCCAGAACCAACCTGGAATCATTGGGCGCAAGGCAGGAACACACCCTATAATGTTTAGCCTTCAATTGAGGTTAGACATTATATGATTATTATGACTGTTCAGAAACAGGATTCCATTTCTGTTTTCACATGACTTCCACTCTGAGAGATATCATAAATATTTCCTGCAGCTGTAGTGAATACTTTTGCTTTTGACAAAAGCAAGCCAAAAATAAAATAAAATAAATAAATAAATGATAACACTATATTGTCCATTAAAAAAAAAAAAAAAAAAAGCTTTTGACTTCCCTCTGGTTTGTCTTAAAATGACCTTAGAATGACTTAACCCTAATGACCTGGCAATGACCACTAGGGGTGAGAATAAAAATGATATCCACAATAGTGTAGTATACTAGTATAATGTAATTGATATTGAAGCAATAGTACACACAGTTTTGAATTTTGAACACTGTTGAAATGGGATGCACTAGCCTCAGGACACTATACTCAATGCCAAGTGTTAGATAGACTGATACCACCCCCCAACAGCACTCCCCCCACAGCACTGGCCTGTTGAGCTGTAGAACTGTATTATCCAACACCTTTGGGATGATTCATAGTGTTGCAGGGGATTCAGAACTAATTCAACATCAGCACCTGACCTCACTGATATTCATGTGGCTGAATGCAATCCAGTCCTCAAAGAAATATTCCTGTGTCTAATAGTACACTAGCTTTTATGGGTCTTCTGATGAATGAATTGTGGTCAAAAGTATTAGGATCATATTACACACATAATGCAGGTCATAAGTAGCTAAGGTGAAGTAGTAATAATTAATAGCATTATTATTCATATTGTAATAATACAATGATGTAACACATTCTTACACACACACACACACACACACACACACACACACACACACTATACACAGCATGACATGTCCTGCCTTTAATCTCTCAGCACTTATTCAGGATTGTGTTACTAAGTCAGGGGTCATGCCCTTCCCATGGCAGTCCTGGACCAATCAGAATGCTCCAAAAATATGGATACCATGTCTCTCATGGTTGACTTTCTTTCTGCTTGGGACAGTGAAGCCTTTCACGGGTCTATACCTTTCGGCCTCGGACCACTCAGAGCCCCTGAGAACCACTCAGAGAACATCAAAGTGTTGTCTCTAACACTTTGATGTTTTGATTTTTTTTCTTATTACAGATCTATAATAAAATTATTACATTGTAATAGAGAATTGATGTTACAATTGATTATTTTTCTCTTAAAAGACAGTACCTTGTAGCACACACACACACACACACACACACACACACACACACACGCAGGGATCATTCTCTCTCTCTCTCTCTCTCTCTCTCTCTCTCTCTCTCTCTCTATGCATCTGATGGCTTGTCAGCGACTCGCTCTTTTCCCATGCTGCCTCAGACGCCCTGTCAGCGAATCACATTTAAAATCCGCCCCGTTGCCGGGAGAAACCGAAAAGCAGTTTTTTTTTTTTTTTCAATTACTTTCCTTTGCTGCTTGGTGGTGTCAAAGAAAGGACGCCGGGCACCCTGTCTCTCTCTCTCTCTCTCTCTCTCTCTCTCTCTCTCTCTCTCTCTCTCTCTCTCTCTCTCTCCCTTACCTCCATTTCCCCCCTCCTGGTGCTCTGGCCCTTTTTGTCTGGAACACCGTTACTGTTTTAACTTGCCATCCCACAGAGACGGAGCTGACGTCTGCTGGGACGCTCAGTGGAGGAGACATAAAGACTCTGCAGGTTTTTTTTTGTCTTTTTCCCATTGGACGGTTCTGGTTTTGAAAGTGGCTTCCCGGGAGTCACTTTTTGGGGGCGACACAAGTGAAAGTTCTGAAACTCATCCCCCTCTACTCTCGTCTCCTGAGCTCAAAAGCACAGGAGCGCCTCTGTAACGCGAGCAAAGCACCAGAAAAAGCCTTTGTCCCTCCGCCGCAGTGAAGTATCTCCACACGGCAGGTTAAGACAAAAGGAAGCGGGTGAAATTACCCAGCATTCCTTTCAGCTGCGCATTAGCATTTGAATCGCCACCTTCTGCTGCGTTCTTCCACTCTTTACTTTACTGTGGACTGGAGGAGAGAGAGTGAGAGAGTGTGTGTGTGTGTGTGAGAGAGAGAGAGAGAGAGAGAGAGAGAGAGAGAGAGACAGAGATGAAGACCAATCAGTGACAGGTGATTACCAAAGCTACATGCTTGACGTCCAAAGATTATTTGACACCTCTTAGATGAATGACTCCAGCTTCTATAGGCTTTATATATATCACAATCATTAGATGTCTCTTTACTTCCTGTTCATTCTTTTTTTTTTTTTTGGTTGTTTACCTTATTAAAAACATCCCTAGTCCTTATATTCTAGTCAGACCCTCCTGAAGACCTTGGTGGTCTATATCCTGTGTTATTTTCTCAAGGCTCGTAGTAAACCCTGTGCCTGGTGGTTGATCCAGGAACTTGGCCTGGCACATCTTTCTGATGCACAACATAAAGTTCATTATTTATTCAGAACAACCTCTGACTGTTTGTTTATAAGTGGGTGGGATTTATCTTATCCAGATAGACCCAGCGATGATGCAAAAGTGAAAAATGCCAGAGTACAATTCTGTATAAAGACACTGGGAGCTATCTGGGAGTGAACGCAGTTGCACTCCAGGGAAACTTCAAACACAAGCGATCTTGTTACACTCAAATCTGGAAAAAGAAAAACTTGTAAAAGGAGCAATCAGGCAAGTTTACCACCAAAAGGAACTAGCTAACGATATTCATTTATTTATTTATTTATTTATTCCCATCTCTTCATCTCCTGTGACTGCTTCCTCCTGATCAGGGAGGCACTGTGTGTGAAGACTACTGGGAATCATAGAGCAGGTCATCACAGGGCATCACCCAGTCACTCACACACGCTTGGTTTTCTTTGATTTTCTCCATCTCCAAGGTGAACGCTTGTGAAAGTGCAGTTTGTCTGATGGAGACAGTTTTAATTGGTCCAGTAGGTCTTGCGTGGCTGTTATGAGTTCCACGTTTTCTCAATCACTTAATAATGTTTCAAAACGTGTGTATCTTTAATATTAACTTTTCCTGTTTTGAGGCATATAGATTGTTTTATGCCCAATTATGTGGGAAATATCTCTTAATATGGAAATAGCTTGGACTTATTTGCCGTCCAGTACTGAGCCCTGCATTATATTCACCAATGGCTCTGAGGTAGAGAAGCATGTGTGTGGATGTCTGGCTTTGATTCGACTTGTGTAGCCACTAAACAGCGTTTAATGGGAATCCTTGCCCAAAGCGAAAGGCTTTTATCTTCACAGAGGCTGATGGAACTGGGCTAATGCTTCTTGTCAGAGTCTCAGGTGCAGAGGGTTTTGAAAAACTGAATGCAAATCCTGCCACAATGCCTTATTGTGTAACAAGACTGCTGATGAAACTGCTGGACTGGGCTCTGTCCGTCACAGTTAAGTTCTGCTAATCAGTTTGTATGGATCAGAAAGGCTGGACTGGATACTGGTGCTGTCAGAACAAAATTTTGTTCTCCATTTTGTTGTTTAATATTGTTATATTTATTCATGTCTTTTGAAAAAGCCAGCTGTCATTCCCAGTGAGTGAAAATTTAACAACACATGCTACATATCTGGAGTGAGTTGCTGTGATAGGCCACATGTATTGTCAGAACTAATCATTGTGTTTGATTGTGTCATAAGACATTTGCATTAAGTAGATACCATCTCAACTTGAGTTGGTGCTTGTTGCTTGACACCTGCCACCAGATTGTTGCTACAAATCGCCTGGTGTCATAAGAATCATTTTGTTGCCTTCTAGCTCTGGTCTATAAAGGGAAAGTTTCAAAACCAGCCCTGGAAATTCTGCATGGTTTGGTTAAGACTTCTGTCGTTTAGAGGTCAGTGCAAAAATTGAAAATAAAAGTGCAAAAATTTGAGTGCTGTTGGTCAAAATGAATGTGTGAATGAATGTGTGAATGAATGAATGAATGTTGGTTTAAATACTTGTGTTTAAATCGCTAGTGACCATTAGGATTTGTCAGACAGGATATTTCATTCCACAATAAAGGACAAGACATGAAGCATAGCAGCCAATCAGAAGAAAGGTCATTTGCTTTGCAAAGAAGAATAGTTTATTTAATTATAAGAGACAAAGTGAGAAATACAGAATGTGTCCTTGAAATCACGACTCACATTATCAAACCCAGAACTTACCCCCCTCTCCCCATTCTCTCTTCTCCAGATTCGGAGACCCCGAGGGGGTTTGTGGAGCTGCGTTTTGTGCTGGAACCCCAGGATGCGGTGACAGTGCGAGGTGGAACCCTGCAGCTGGACTGTGAGGCGCGGTCAGACCAGGGGCTGCCCATCATCTCCTGGAAGAAGGATGGTGTCTTGCTGAGCTCAGTGGTGGATGAGCGCAGGCAACTGCTGGCTAACGGCTCACTGCTGGTACAAAATGTTGTCCATTCACGGCACCACCGGCCAGACGAGGGTTCGTACCAGTGCCTGGCCACTCTGGAGGGAGTCGGGGCCATCGTTAGCCGCACGGCTAAGGTCACAGTGTCTGGTAAGTGTGGCTGTTGCTGTGCTACATAATTGCTTTGCAAAATGTTGATATTGTATCTCAAATTTTTGAAAAATTTTGAAAATGAAAAAAAAAGATTCACATTTTCTCAAAAGCTTTTAAGATTATTTTTTACAACAAATATTTTGTAAAAAATAATTTTATATACAATTTAATAAAATGTAATTATTATATTTTTCTCCTTTTTGATGCAGTAGTCTAAGTTACTGTTTCTTGAAACTAAACGTAAAAAACAAATTATGATATTTATTTAAGGTATTTTACTATTTTGAAATACTACAAAATTTTCTTTTGCAAAAGAATTTTAACACAGTTATTTCTAAGAACATGTGCATATTTAGATTTTTTGTCTGAACCTTTGGTTAGACTAACACACCTCTGTTCTTGTTCATTTCATTTTGACTTGGTCAGTTTTTAGACAATATTTTTGAGAGTTACATGTGTTCCAAAGATTAACATTTTAATTCTAAAGCACAAACACAGTTTTCAAGACAAACATTTCAGCTGCACATTGTTAAATCTCCTCGAGACAATGACTCCAATTTTTAAACGTTCATACACTATGAACGCTTAATGATTCCTCGTTGAGCAAACCCATTAAAACCGACGCCACTTTTCTTATTTCTTGTACAGTAGTGAGACACTCTCCTTTTGGGTCTCTTGAGATTTGAGACAAAGCTATGGGATGCCTCAAACCACAGGGACTTGTGAAACTTAAGCACTAATGCAGCACGAAACATAACCCCACAAAGAGTTGCCTGACTGCACAAGAAAACCGGAGATCATTTTGGAGAACTGTGGAAAGATTAAGTAATTTAGTTAACCATCTAATGATAAAGATTGCATAAGAAAGAACCTTCAGAAGGAGGGCTAACATGTCCAATTATAAGTGTAAGAGAGTTCAGCAGAGGCTAAGCTAATTTGTTGATGGTAATGACATAACCATTGGTATCTGTGAGTCTAAGAGGTTATTTTTGTTTCACTTATTTCAAGTGCTGGGCAAGCTGGGTCTTCATTCATAAAGCAGAGTACCTCTGTTCATTGTCAGTAAACTTGTTGACTGTTTTACGATGTCTCAAGTAAATATATCTTTTTTAAAAATGTAGCTTAATATTATTATTTAAGTGAAAGTAAGATTTGGAAGCATTTTTGTTTCTGTTTTTGTTACTGTAGCCAAGGCAATGTTTGGTTAAGTGTGATTTAAGATCTGAATGCTATGAACCTCCAATTACATTTCCCAGTTAGATGCCCGTAAGAAATGGTCATCATGCTTTTCTTCCATTAACAGAGAAAAACGTTAGTCCGTCTGGCCACAAAGGTACATCTGGACCCTGAAATGATCCTCAGCATGTTGCTGCCTTCCACACCCCTGTCCTGCTGTGATTGGGACTAACACTAAAGTGGCTTTCACTAGAGGAAGCAGACACCATCTTGGCTCTTGGGAGCGCGGCAGACTGAATGAATTATCAAAATAAGACCCTAGTGCCAACAAAAAATAAAAGTGTCCAGTCTCTGCATCAGGTCAAGACTAGGGTGTGAAATTGAGTAGGTATCAGTCTAGAAGTCTGTGGTTATTAATCCACAGAAGGGATTGCCTATGAGGGGGGAAAAAGAGGTGGGTGCTATGCTTAGGGGTTTATGTGCTTGGAACGAAGAGTCTAAGATAGCGCTAATGCATTTCCGTCTCAAGGAGGTGGAGAAGTGGGGCCAGTTTATAACCCCAACTCTGCTTTGAACCGATAGGCTAACCTCTTGGCATGGTTGTGGATGTGGTTATCACGGGGCATTAAGCCGAAAGTGACATTCATTGGCTTCTTTAAAGCCTTGCCAATTGGCAGTCTGGTGGAGGCCATGTTTTAAGCGGATGATCTGGAGAGTGAGACCAGATTGAGGGGACAGTTGGGCAATTTTCTGGCTAAAAAAAAAAGTCTCATTTTGGACATTTTTTTGGTAATCTGTTGGGGAGAGAGAGAGAGAGAGAGAGAGAGAGAGAGAGAGAGAGAGAGAGAGAGAGAGAGAGAGAGAGAGAGAGAGAGAGAATTTACCGCCAGGACATACTAAACTTGAAAAGGTTGCACCAGAAATTCCAAACCACACAAGTGGGCCATTTTCAATTCCAGTTCCCTCTGAGCTCATGTCTACCCACACCCCAGCCTCTTTTAGAAAGTGCGGAGCCAGACTGAAGGTCAGAGATAAAGCCTTCACTTAAATTGTCTTCCGAACAGTTCTCCGACATGAGGAAAGAAAAGTCCAGAGGGTAATTTCCCACCGACTCTTTAGCCATTCTTTAAGTGACGGGTGACAAAGAGCAGCCATGATAACATTTGCGGCTGCATTAGTGCATTAGTTTTACACTGATGTCTGGTGAATGTGACTCATGGATGGTAGTGCTTGACAATAAACATCCCAGGTCTGTTCCCACAATTCAAAGATTTTTGCCTATTCTATTTCCAATTGCTTCCTCATTTCCTCAAAAGTCTCTGTATCCAAGGAAGAGGAATAGCCATGGGACCTCACAGGATCCTAAATTGTCCTGTCTGTTTATAATATGCATAGTTTTGGTGCTAAAATCTGACGAACACATTTATATTCAAACTGCTGTATATAACTTAAATTTTGATCAAAGTACTTACTGAAAGATTCACTGGAAATATGTAATCTAAACAATTACTACATATTATTTTCTTGGACCACTGGGATCCCTTGTGTGCTTTGAACATCCTTATATTTGGTCAGTTCTATTTAAAACGGGATTAATCCCAGGTTGGGAAATCCAATATTGGTGCTAACACAAAACAGGAAACAACATATAGCCCTTTTTCACCAACAGGGAATGGGTTTGGTTGGCTAACATAAATTGGTTGCTGAACCAAAAACATTCCCAAAAGACAACCAAGGAGTAGTAGTATCTTCAGCACAAACTGTGACAATGTCCATGGGTTTGTTAAGTTAAAGAAGCTCCAAAAAAGGGAAGAGGGCCTCAAATAAAGTGATAACCCTCAGTGGAACTGTATACAATCTTTTACAGTGTGTTATACAAATAAATAAAAGGAACTAAAACAGGAAAGTGCTCTGTTTTCATGTGTTCTGGGGCTGTAGAAACATGAAGCATGTTTGCTACTTTTCTCTGCTGTTCATGGGCTCAGTAGAATGGCTGAGGACTCTGCAAAATGTACACGTGTATCATATCTCACTAGGATCTGACCTTGCTGTAAACAGTGGATTAGAGTCCTGACTCTAACCATTTATCTTTGGCTCTGGTGGTGAATTTAACCACAGTGACGCTGGAACCGAGCACCCCTCAACCCCTTTTCAGTGTCTGTAGTTTGATGGGCAAAAATACTTATTCTTGGGAGCCCTGGAGCAGGAGATGTCTTACTCGTTGCCTTATGTGTTCTTGTGTCATCTTTATGAATCATCCACTTTTGTTCCTATGACTGAAAACTCTGGGAATGGCATTAGTCAAATCTTTAGAGAAATGACACCAGCAACAAAAAAGTCCTTGTCTCTAACACTAGGGGACTAACATGGGGTCATAGCTTAATCACAATGTCTTTGTACCCAGAACCTCTCTGGCCAAAGAGAACAGCACTTCTCGAGCCAAAATGTCAACTTGGAAGGTCACATTGGTGACTTATCTGCACCTATAGCTTTTGAGTTGCCAGCAAAGTAGCTTAATCCCACCTTCCTCAAGGGGAATGGACTCAGGGGCTGGCTAATATAAGCTGCTTTACTCAGGAACATCAGCAAAACAGCAATAACAGCTGCAGGTGTGAGGGTCCGGCATGTGATTTGATTCTAGCTGCTGCCATAAGAGATAGTGGAAGCTGATATTTTTAGCAGGTTTTGCAGGGAAAAGACTAAAGCAGAGGTGTACTTGACCTCCCCTTTGGCAGTGAGGGTGGGGGCTTGTTTGTTCTTTTGGCTTCTAAATTGTCAAAAAGACCCCCCCCCCCATCCCCCCAGACACACAAACACATAGACACACACACACTTGCTCTTATTCAGGAAATGAAGCCGAGGCACAAAGCACAAATAAATCAGATTACAAGCACCTAGCATTCAGTGCCTCTACCTACGCACTGGTGTAAACCAGTTACCATCATGAAAAGGTCTCCAGACGTCTCCTAAACGTGGAAACATTTTCATTTGAGGACGCGTCGATGAAAAGCAGCAAGCAGTTTGGTGGCTTAATTAACAGCTGCAGTGCCTGGAGGTGCCTTGCCTCCAGGCTGGTGACAAATGAACAGAGAATCCTCAATAAATGAGTGGAAAAACATAACAAGTGCACCAACTTTAAAAGTTGCAGAGTACAATTGTGCAATTACCTTCATAGCATGGTCTGTGGCAAGCATCAAAACTGAAAAGCCCCTTTTTATGTTTTCACAAATATAAATTGTTTCATGAACCAGAAAAGTTAGTTCCCAACTGGAATCAAAGAAGAGAAGGTTCCTCATCAAATACAGCACAGTGAGTCTTATGGCACAGTGGAGCTGGATGCGGTCATCTACAGCCTGCTGTAAATAAATAAAAGAAAATAAAACAGGAAAATGCTCTGTTTGTGTGTTTTTTCTGGTGCTGTGTTTAGCATGACACAAGGTGCATTGGTTATTATCTCCGCTGTTCAATAGTTCAGTAGGATGTCTTGAAATTCTGCAAAATGTACACATGTGCATCATATCTCACCAGCAACTCCCCAAATTGATGAAACATGCCCCTTCACTGGAGACCACCAAGGTTCCTAGAATCCAGTTCAAAAACCAGACTTGAGTTCTTTTGGTGTAAGAGTTATGAGCACACCTTGATGGCTGAGGTGCCAAAAAGAAATGAAGATCTGTCTGTGAGGAGTGTGGTGTGTTCTCCCTGTGTCCCTGTGTGTTCCAGGTGCTCTGCTTTCCTCCCACAGTCCAAAAACAAATGTTGGTAGGTGGATTGTCTGTGTGAATTTATTCACAGATGTGAATATGTAAAATTTTCCAACAGTTCAAGTGATTTCTAGAACCTATGCTACACTTATACTGTTTGCCTCTTTGTCACTTCTTTGTACATTTGAGACATTTACTGTGAAAATATAAAAAGCTAATGGCTCCTTGGTTTTATTCAAACAGCATTTAAATTTGAACACTAAACCAAAGACAATTAGCATGAATCGATGGCAATTTAGCAAGTAAAGACCATGTGAGTGTTGCAACAACCTCTATCCAATCAAAGGCTTCATAATCAAACCCTTGAACTGAACAAGCGAATGGAAACACAGAGGTCCCAGAAGAGGCAATTATGTCCAGCGCCTCCTAGGGATTTGGAGGGGCTACTAATTACGCAGAATGTTATGTGCTCACTAAAGATCCTCTGGGTTTAACTAGGACTAAGGCAGATAGCACAGATGAGATGGTGCGTGAAAAAATGATCAGGTGCTATTCCTTTCATTGTTTGTTTATTTGTTTGTGTTTATATCTTGGCATCGAAAAGCAGGAAATAAATCCTTGCCTTGATCCGAATAGCACTCACACCTTGGCAACGAGAGGCTGTTTTTTTTTCTGTTTATAAGAATAAGACTAAAATTGAAACAATTTGTTGATATTATTTTGTCTGTAATTAATCTGTGTATAATAACTAATCTCAATGCACAAATGTACATGCAAAAAGTACTTTACAAAAATGGCTATACCCTTGATGCCTCTGAATTCCCTTATTCACATTCGAAAAGCCATTATCTGATGGAATCTGGAGCAGGCATTTGGCGCTCCAGGTGGTGTTGCTGCCACATAGCTCCAGGCTCTTGGAGTCCTCGGTTTGATCCTAACCTTGGGTCACTGTCTGTGAGGAGTGTGGTGTGGTCTCCCTGTGTCTGTGTGGGTTTTCTTTGGTTAGATGTGACATTGTTCACAGGTGTGAGTGTGTGACTGACTGGATGAGTTTATGATGACTCAGATGGACTGGTAGGGTGGCATGGGAGGCACAGCAGGTAGTGTTGCAGTCACACAGCTCCAGGGATCTGGAGGTTGTGGGTTCGAGTCCTGCATGGGTGACTGTCTGTGAAGAGTTTAGTGTGTTTCCTTCTGCTGAATCTTTCATTTATGCTAAAATGCATTCCATTTTGTGGAGTGATGTGGAGAGGGGAAGGGGAATGCTACAAACCCAGAGAGTAGACTCCTGCTCATGGGTTGCCATGGAACTGACAAGTATCCAATTTAGTTTAAGTTGTCTAGAAATGTAAAAAAAAAAAAATCTCATAATATTCCTGCAATTGTATTGTGGAGATGTAATATATTATTATTTTTTTAAATATTTAAAATGGCTTCCTTCAGATATCATTTTTTACACTGTGCTACTGTATGTATTTCCTCAGGCTTCATTTCTGTAGATGGGTGGTGGGGATGTGACACACTGTCTCACTGTATAGTGATGTATAGGGTGGAGAGTTCTTAGAGAGGGAGAGAGAGTGATGGCCCAGCACACAAACGGATGAGAGAAAGCTGCTGACAGTGACAGAGCTAGCCAGTGGAAGAGTGACAGCAGCAGAGAAATGGACAAAAAGCAGAAGGACAGGGAGATGGAGAGATGGGGGTGTCTAGAGTGTGATGGAAGATGAGTGCAGACTTGCCTGTGGTGTGAAAGAGAGAGAGATGGTCTTATAAGGAAAGTCACATACAGTATTTTGCTATAAGTTTTGCATTTTCCAAGATTTCCATTTTGCAAATGTGTTAATGTTTGTGTCTATGGTGTCACAACCACGGGCACATTTGCATATCATCCCTCTGTCAACTAACAACAATTTAGCCCCAGAAATTTCTGTTAAGGTGTTGGGAAATTTAGTGAAAACTTCTACAGGAAACCTTTTTAAAGTCACTGAAAGCAAAATGTAGGGATTCTAACGAGTGTTGTGCTGTTCATGGCTTTTTTTTGGGAAATAAATGGATTCGTGCTGTATTTTAAGGAATCCAGACTGAGAAATATGTGCCTGATTTCAGTTCTGTGTCAACATTTTGTATGACAGCTCAGGTACAATACAGGACAGCCAATCAGAGAAGAGCTCATTTGCATGGAGCAGTTTTAAAGGTGTAGTAGCGCAGCCTGTTTTGTGCTGGAAAATAGGCAGGGTCTGTTTAGTCTGTTTTTTCATTGTTTCTTGGATGAGAAATGGCCAGTTATCGGTGGATGTCTAGGAATCAAATGGAGCGCAAGGTAACAGGTAGAATACAGGCATTTCTTGATTTTGTGTGTGTGTGTGTATGTGCATGTGTGTGTGTGTGTGTATGTTTGTGTGTGTGTGTGTATGAAGTGTGTAAGCTTGAAGAGGAAGCATTTATCAAAGCCCATCTTAGAGAGGATCAAACAGAGTGAGTGAGCAGACAGACAGTAACCTGTCGGAAAGTTCACCCACACAAAGCTGTTAACAAAGGCCAAGAGCAAGAGAAACAACTCTGGTGTATTTTCTGTAGAAAGAAAATGCTGTAAATAGATTCCTTTCTGAAAGAGTAAGAACAGACTCTTCTCGCTCACCTCTCTGTAGCCTCCTGTCCTTGGTTACTCTCTGTCTGCTCTAAAGTGGCTCGGTTGAAGTCGTGTAGCTCCGGCAGGTAAAGGCAGACAAATGGCTAATGTTCTCTCCTGTGATGGACAAGGGCTGGATGTGAGGTGATGTGATGTGAGAAATGCAGATTGTGGAAGAATAGCAAACATTCCCCTTTGGGTCATTCAAGGGCAAAGCAGCCCCTTAACCACAGCAGCCAGAAGTCCATTGAATCTGGGCTTCCTTAAAAAATGAATTCCTTAAAAACTATACAGAACCCATCTCTTCACAATGCAAAGAACCCTTTAATCAAGCAAAGGTTCAGGGTTCTATGTAGGACCATTTTCTTTATTGAAGAACCCTCGTATAACCATAATTTATGGGTGTTCCTGTGTCATTTATAATAAATACCAAGTAGCTACAGCTCTACTGGTACTACAGATTTGTAGTAACTGTGTAATTCAGAGAAATGATCAAGCTTTTCCTGATAGTTACTAAACTGTATTTGGGGTAGTAGACTTTTTTTTTTTTTTTTTGACAGCTCACAAAAATGAATTTAATCATCTTGTATACGTGTGTCACCAAACTTTTGAATGTGTGCATAATTTCTCTCTCTCTCTCTCTCTCTCTCTCTCTCTCTCTCTCTCTCTCTCTCTCTCTCACACACACACACACACACACACACACACACGTTTCTGGCACCTAGTTTCTCAGCCATAGACAGTAATCCTGTTTCCTCCCTGTGCTGTGATTCGTGTGACCCTGTGAGGGGCACCATGTTGGCACTGAGCTTAAATCTTTCTCTCTACCACTTTTTCCCCCCACCACTTCCTTCACTTACAGCTCATGTCTTCTTTCTTTCCTGCTGTGAATGATGGCACCTCACTGGTGACTGTCTCCTCCGTCTTTACACAAAGACGAGACACTGTCTCTGTCTGACTGGGACGTTCTATCACAGACAGACAGACACACGGATACTAGACAGTATGAATATTTCAGGGCTATGGGGTGTGTGCAACTGTAAGTACATTTTTGGTTTTGTATTTTACTCCATGTGAGGAACAGATGTCCAAGATTTACAAGGAATGCATACATGGTGTGAGGACATTTTGTTAAGACTGTTACTTTTAAAATATTCTAATGAGAAAATGTCACTTAAGTGCTTCTTTGTTTTCATTCCTTTTAAGATCTGTCTGCTGTCACGTGAAGTGAATGACTGAGCCGTTGTTCATATACGGGATCCAACTGGTGCTGCAACAAAAACACACACCAGAGAAACACAGTTGCATGTGCTGAAAAACTATGAAATGACTGCTCGTATACTCATTACTATCTTTCTCAAATAAAATGATGGAATCCATTTTCAAGAGGTTTGGGGTGAATTTTGGTTTCTGGTGTGAACAGGTAGTGTTAAGTGTGATAATGGCATGTTGTTTGCCATTGTGAGTAACTAGCATTTAGTCAGTTTTAGTATTTCCTATTTGTGATAGCCAATCAAAAATAGTGCAACTGGCAAAATTTGTGGCTGTCTACTGAAATATTTTGACAGCTCCTCTGCAGAGGGAACATCTGAGGTTGAAGTTAGTCATCTGCTGAAGAATCGCTATCTTGGAAAGGAACTAAATGTTCCAGAAAAGTCCCAGGGACTCTAAGATATTCCTTTAAAAAAGATTTGACTTGGTTCTACATTAATTCCACAGAGGGAGGCATATCAAACGTGGGCCATGATCAAGTCTGAGATGTGTTTTGTAAGTTTTCCCTTTCTCAGAGAGATGCGTGCCTTTCGAAAGTCAGAAGCCGTGAAAAATAAGTGTTGGCACGGCACTCTGGTGAAGGCTAGCCCTTGTTTGTGAAGCTTTTAGCGTCCTTAGCAAATGTAAACAAGCTCTCTCTGAGCTGTTATTCAGGCTCAGATCAGACATGGTCCGGGGGTCCATAAGCATTCCCTTTGTTCACAAGCTGGGACCCACAGAGAAGGAAAAAGTGTGAGAGAAAAAAAGGAAAACACTTGTAAATATGGATGACTCTTTTCTTGATTTGAAGATTGCCTGTTTGGAACACTCTCACTCTCTCACCTCTCTCCCTTTCTCTCTCTCTCTTTCTCTTTATCCTCTTTCATCTACCTCACTTCCCTCTCTTTTCTGGCTTTTTTCTTTTGAGTCTGTGTTTTACACATTTATCCCCCAGTTAACATTTAATGATGATACGTTAAAATGTTTGCAATCTTCAAAATTTCTAAGTTAGCAGGGTTTTAGTCTCACATTGCCAGGCTCTCTAGGAAGAGTCTGGTGCCTTTCGGCACATACCGTGGCCAAGTAGCACCTTCTACTACAGGAAAAGTAATTTGACTGACACACACAAGGACCAATCACAAGTTTAATATTTAGGCATGATGTGTAGATAGAGTTGATTCACAATGGACTAATACCAGAACCATTACACATCAATGCACTGAAGTAGGTATACACGGATGTACAGAGAGCGAATCAGAATGCAACTGACAATGAAGCCAGATTACTGCACTGAAAATATTAGAATCTCTGTCAACCTGTGGGCGGAGTGTCTGTGGCTGAGACTAGCAGTGTTTTAGGGGTGGATGTTATTTACAGACCCTCCTTCATGGCTTCTGTCTCTGTCTCAGACATTAATGGATATGCCTGTCTTTGTGTGATATTACTAGGTCCTTCAGTAGATCTGCTGCTGTTTCTACCCAGTGTTAACTCTACTGCAAAAGGCAAAACCAAAGCTAATGATGCTATTAATGAGTGCACATGAATGACTACTAGCTAATACTACATAGATGTCATGGTGCTAATGTTGATGCTAACGTCTTTGTGGAATAAGTTTATTTAATCCTTTAACTCCATCTATATGTCACTATACTCCTAAGAATGATTCACTAAACATTTGCCAATGCTAACGTTAAGCAACATGATACAAGACAGTTGCTATTTGCAGCTGTTCATTAACTGAGGTATCCATGTTATTTCAATACCATACACAATCTCTTGCTACTTATCTTAGCCTAGCCTATAACATCTGGTAAAATTGCTAAAGTTTCTAGCAGTTAATTACTGGCAAAGGATTGGTTACACTCTGGTGTATTTTAAAAATAATTATATTAAAAAATGACCTAAGCAAATGCTACCAAACACACATACATAAACACATATACAAACAGTTTCTTCCCCTCTCACATGAGATTGGTGTGGTCTTTCAAGTGTAACTGAGAACAGTGTGTGTAGAAGTTGTTCAGACCCAATTATCTTGTGTTCTGACATGCTTGGCCTCAGTCTGAAGCTGGTATTATCTGCTAAAGTGAACTATCAACAAGTCTGTTGGCTTTAGATCAGAATAGTAGCACTGTGTGAGTCATATTGACAGCTAATGGGAAGTTCTCTCTTTTCTGGAGATGCCTCTGGCGTAGGCCTTGTCTCAGTACATGTGCAAGAGCTTGCTGCTTTGGTCTGTTTATGTTGAAATGCTGGATATTCTTTTGCAGTTATTGGAAAACTTGCAATACATTGATATCATTAGTTGGAGGGTTAGTTCTGACTCTCAAACATCACCCCGTCTCATCATAAAGTATTGACTAGCAGCTAACTCAGTTCCACTGTTTCCGCAGTTTATGTTTTAGGTTGTTAGTAGGTACAGTTATGTATTAGTCTTGGGGAAGAGTACACATCTGGACTTGGGAAGGCTACTGCTGGAGCTTCAAGGGGACATTTAGTGTGTTTTTATCTCTGTAGCTAGTCCGTACATATTGTGCATATTGTATTATTCAAAGTCATTGCAATGCAATCTGTTCACACTCAAATGCCCAGCATGGATTTTGCTAATAAACCTTCTACAGTTGGGAATTTGCAACATTAATGAAGCAAAAAAGACTGTCCAGTTAATTTAGAAGTGCTGACCCATGTTGCCCTATGCCCTAGCCCTACCATCTGCCTTTACCACTCACCCTTGACCTTGAATGCTTCTTACAAACCTACTCCCTTGTTCATCTTCCAGAAGGTCATGGGTTTCCTAATCAATTACCAGAATCAGAGAGCTCACATCATGCTGTCCCTGGAGAGATCCGTCCATCTTTACTAGCCTCTGACCAAGCCAGGCTTTGTATACTGATAGACGTTCTTTTACAGCCACTCGGTTTATATAGATTTAGCAAATCAGCACTGATCGTACAATAACTACACATCATAACAAATCATAAAACTGAAATTTCATCAATATCTGGGCACCTGTTGCTTTGGAAAACACAACAGTGTTGGAAACACAACTGTTAGTATTCTCCTTCAAGCATGTTGAGCTGTCAAATAATATTTTTAGTATCAGGTTGTAAAGAAGCAGTGACTGTGTGTTGTTGAAGAAGCATGTGCTAACCTTCATCATCCAAGCTCAGTAACATCATCTAATTGAAGAACATAGCAATTAAAAAAGTTTGGTAAGAGTGAATTCCTGCTGTGAAATCATTTTTTTTTCATTTTGCATATATTGATGTTTTTAAAAAACTATTAATTAAGAGGGGGACACATGATCTTAACTTTATGCTAAAATTACTACATGTTTATGTACCGAAATGCTTGAAATCTTAAGATTGGACACCATTGTCCCCGGCTTGTTTTGGTCAAAAAACAACTTGGCACTGTGAAAAAGATTTCATAGAGCCTCCTGTGCTACATGTAGTGTACTATAATATTTCAGAATGATGGCATTCACTGTAAGAATATTATATTACCGTAGGCAATCATAGAGGTATATATTTTCTTAAGGTGAAAAGAAATGGTTGGGCTTCAGGATATGGATGAAATGTAGTCTTACTGGGCAACTGCAGTGCCATTTGGAAATTAATTCTGGTCTAGACTTGTGCTAAATATAGGTATAGGGAGCTGTATAAAGGAGTTTTGTGATTAAGGTCTTTATTACATCATCCTCCCTGTAACAAATTTGTGCTGTTGCTGTGGACAGGAATAGAAAAGCTGATAATTTGCAAAGGGTCAAAACAGGGTTTCAAAGGTCACAATAAGTCACTAATTAGTGTGACATGCTGCTGTGGTTGTTGGCTGAATGACAGCATTAACACATAAGGGCTTGAGTGCGCAATGAATGGTAATTAAGGTGGTGAAAGAAGCCTGACTAGAAATATTACTGACTCATGAAACATGGAATCATGTGTATTCTTATTATTATGGTGTACGCATTACTTTAATGTACATGTAATCTGATATCATTGTTTATATATAGGTTTTCTTTTTTGTACATAGAGGTGATTTAACAAGAAAAGACAGGGAATATTTAATAATTAAATTATTAAAAAAACAGTGTTTAACATTTCCAATAAAATAATAATAATAATAATAATAATAATAATAATAATAATAATAATGATAAATTACAGTCACATCTTACATTCAACATAATTTGCTTACAAAAACAGCACAAAGAACAAAGACATGTTATAAAAAAAAATTAGTACAGAAGAGCACAGACAGTAGCAGTGAGATCAGAGTGGCAGTGGCACTAAACAGCAGGGGTTAACTATGAACCCTATGCATATAGCTATTAAAGATACAAATACACAATGAAGATTTATTTAAGCTTTTTAGTTTATATTTGTTAATCTAATGCATTATTATTTGATGTGAAACAAAAAAAAAAAAAAACCCTTGAAAACCTATAAATCAATAATAGGAATATGTTTTTGCTGATGACTCAGTTTTCTGCCCAGAGACAGCGTGAGATGACGTCATTTGAGTCAAAACGAAACTGAAAGTAAACGCCGTCTGTTTGTTCCTTCGCAGCGTCGTCTTTTTTGATAATAGGGATTATAATTACACCATTTCATGACGAATATGACACACAAATTTTGAAGGAGCACCTTGGTTTTTAGGTGTTTTTTCACACTGGATTACTCCCAGAGGCTTCACAGCACCGCAATGAGAGCGCTATTTTTAGAAACGGTAGGATCTGCGCTTTCTAACGGTATACGGAGCTCACAGACGCATTCAGACATTCAAGACTTACAAAGCTGGTTATATAAGGTGTGTTCTACCCCGCTCATTGCGGGGTTAGAGTTGTTTGGGTTAAAAACAGGCTTCTAAACTAACAGTCATGGTAAGTACTGGCACAGATAGGAGACTGCAATCTGTGTAACGGCCACCATGAAAACACGCTCCCTCAGTCAACATAAGCAGCATCTAGCACTAGTGATAGCAGGTAGCCACCTGCCGAGCAGGCTCCCTCAAGTGACATTAGCAGCATATGACAGCAGTGAGTTCATACTTTTCTTCATCTTAATAAGGACTACTTGACAGGTCCACATGCTTTCAGACTTATAGAATTTTACCCTGCAGAACTGCTAAGCAATATATATTTTAGATGTTCTTTCAATAGCAAAAACAGTGGTGCTAGTTTCAGTATGTCTCTCAGTAGGTGCTCATTTCCTAGGTGGTAATTTCTATAACTGGATTTCCCACTAATGAACCTTAAATGAATACGACCCTCTTGTTTTGCTCAGGTTCTCGCCCCAGTGTACTCAGGGTTTAAATCAGAGACACGTAACACGTATGTGCCTGCACTTGGGCACGATAAGCAAATGCAAATGTGAAGACAGGGAGTGTGTAAATATTCAATTTTGTGCTGATTGTATTTGCGCCATCACCACAAATACATCTGCTCATGGCTGTATAATTAAAGCAGGCCTGGGCTCTGTTAATTAGAGGTTGTTGGGTGCGAGTGGTGGGGGTGAGGGGGTTGGGAGGGCTGCAGTTGTTGTATCAGCCAGGAGAGCTAAGAGGTGTATGCAGTTAAAGCTGTAATGAGAAATTTCCGAACAAAGTGCCAGCCCCTGCGACAATGTCTTCTCAAATGGCACTTCAAATAACCCCATTAAATTTCAGATGGCTCTCAGAAGGAAAAGGACGTGGTGGGGGGTATTAAAAGCTCCAAATGGTTTGTTTCCATATTTATTGCATGTAAACACTCAAGTCAAAACCCCTTCTAATCTGACTTACTGTGGACTCTGATCTTAGCTCTGATATCTAAAGATTTTTTTTCTCTTTGAGAATCTGTGTGTATATAAAATCAATCAAAAGCCAAAGTCCCTCCTAATATGAAGTTCAATGTGCTCTATGTTGTAATACCCTGGAAAATATGTTTCAAATGCAGTATATTGTAAGTCAGAAATGTAGTTAATTAGATTTACAGTGGACTCTGAAATCTGTTCCTTTTGGGAAAAAACGCTGCACTCATGGTGCAGCTCTGAAATCAAAAAATATGAATCTGTTTACATTTGTATTACACTGCAGGTAAATACCCCTCACATCTGACATTTAAAAATAATCTAAACACAGCTCAGATTTCCACACACACACACACACACACACACACACACACACACACATATACATATACATATATATATATATATAATATACTGGGAACCATTTGAATACTGGCCTTACCTGCCAAGTAATGATTCACTGGCATGTTTTTAAGCTGTTGTTCCTGCTGCTGTTTTATTGACCAGTGCTGGCTTGTCTGCTTAAAAACAGGGGTCTCTAGTTGCAAATCATAATGGTTTGAAAGTACAGCTCTAAAACATAGCTCCCATCTAATGCAATACTTTGTAATCTTGTACATGTTTCACATTTTCACATTTAAGTCACTAAGAATGCTTTGATTTCAAATGCTACATTCTGGAGAAGCTATTTTTCACAGAGGCACTCATCTGCTTATGCAACAGCAGATCTAGCCCCTGGACCCGGAAAAACACCTGTAACTCAGAATTTGAACAGAGATAACCTATATAAGTGTTGTACAAACCGAGTATGCTCTTGGTAGATGATTGTTTCCCAACATCAAGCCTCATGTTGATTATGATCTCTTGAGATTACGGGATTCACAGGGTGCAAGGTATGCCTTCCCTTAAATGCAAAGCCATCCTGTTCCACCAGGTTGGAGTTCCCCTAACCAGTGTTCCCACTATTTATGTTCCATAGTTCCTTGGAGACTGAAGGCTGAGTCTGTGGTAGTATAAACTAATTTTATGAATATTAATACATTGTTTTACAGAAGGTTTTACCTTAAATGTATATTTTATATACACAAACATTGTTGATTTGTTACATAAGCTATTATATGGCAAAATAGTCCCCATTGTTAAAGCTGTGTAGTCATATTTTCGAGCCTTTTGTTGCCTCTTGTCCCATAATTTTGTACCAAAAAAGATCTAAATGAAATGGTAAAATTTCTCACTTTCAACATCTGATCTGAATTCTATGTTGTATTGTAAATTAAATATGGGTCTATGAGATTTGCAAATCATTGCAATCTGGTTTTATTTATGTTTATTTACATTTTAGACCATGTCCTGACTATTTTGGAATTGGTGTTGTACAAAAAGGAACACCTCAGAAATTTTTGGACATTCCTATGTTATTATTTGTTGTGATTTACAGTTGTTTTATGACCACTAATTGAGATCCCATTTACACTCTCTGTAATTAACTGGAAGAAAAATCACAGAAACCATCTTGTGTCTGGTGTGGGGAATGATACACAACAGCCAATTCTGAGAATGGTTCATTTTGTACAATATTGATGAATCCACATAAGAGCAGGCAGCTTACTTGTGACTGTGTTGGTCTCTTTTGCCTTGGATTTAAAGAATGTATTATCTTCAACCAAACTTTTGCCATGTACAGTTATAGTTAATCAAGACAGACCAGTAGCTAGTGTGCATTAGCAAGCCCTGAAATTATTCTTGTCAGAAACACATGCTAGGAAAAATGCAGTGGAAGATCTCTAAAGCCTCTTTTACAGGAGCTTCTGACAGCGCTGATGTCAGGAAATGATTATGCCGGGTCCACACTGACATATTCTCCCTCCTTTTTTTTTTTTATTGGTCTTGCGAGCTCTTTACTGTTCCATGTTAAAAGTGCTGCCAAAACATGTTTAGCTTGCATAAATGGCACAGAGGCTTCCAGAAGCTTACCTATTTATTCCAGTGTCATTCAGGGACAGCAAAATGGCAATGGTGACAAACCGTGTTTCTGTGTTTTCTTGCAGAAAAAGACTAAGTAAATTGAGGCTTCTAGATCTTCTCATTCTAATTCAAAGCATTCTCCTTCCACCCTCCTATGAATTGTATTGCTGAACATGGCAAATGTCTGCGTTGGCTGGAATTTACGAGCTCTGGGTAATGATTAGAGAGATGGGGTGAGAGAGACAGAGAGATAAAGAAAAGAAAAGAGAGAGAGAGAGAGAGAGAGGGAGATTTACATCTCGCAGCCCTCAGCGACCCCATACCTCCACTAATGCCCTTCATCATCGCCTCTGCCTTCAGCAGCCAGTCTGTTATGTTAATCGTTTTTGTCTGCGTTCAGCAGAAAAGGCAGCAATGTGCTGAGCCAGAGAGAAAAAGAGAGCGAGGGAGTGAAGGGGAAAGATAAAGTCGCTAAAGTCCTGGAACACTGGTGTCACACCTGCTTGCTGTAATGTTCAACACAGTTGGAAAATATAGATTTCTGCCCCTCAGCGAAGGTCAAGACCTACCGAAGTGGAGCTGGAATTGTGATAAAATTGTGAAAATAGTCCAAGGCTATTCTACCCGGGTTCAGCCCAAGTCCCAGTCTCAACAATATCTCCAAAAAATAACACA
The DNA here is from genome assembly GCF_029633855.1 of Hoplias malabaricus. Lineage (NCBI taxonomy): Eukaryota > Metazoa > Chordata > Actinopteri > Characiformes > Erythrinidae > Hoplias > Hoplias malabaricus. The sequence continues at coordinate 21,369,604 of NC_089801.1, read as the reverse complement.
TAATTACTCTTACAAATAAACATGCTATATAATTGTCTCAGAGAAATGCCATAGAAGAGCCATTTTAAGGTTATGTGTCAGCGATGGCATTAAACAAGAAGGGAACTGCACAATTTCTACGATTTTGGAGCTTATGCTGTATTCCATTTGAGCTCTGATATCGGAATTGTCAAGTTCCAAGTTTCCAAATTTCAACTAGAGCATCTGTCCATAAGATGGGTTTCCTACTTGGAAAGTAGAGGGAGCCACATCAACCCAAATTCAGAACCCAACATATTCAGCTGCCCAGATATCAACAGTGTGTAAAATGTGTGGTGTTTCGATGTGTAAAATATCACAAAATGCACTAATATCATCTTGGTTTGCTCACAACACTAATTGTGAACAAGCTAACAATGAAAAACTAGGGCATATGGTTTTCTGAATGACTTACAGGAACACGGTCAGCTTCTGTGTGACATCATTCCCAGCTCCGACATCCGACTTAGAGGGGAAATAGAAGGCAGCAGTAGTGTTAGGTTGAAGGTTAAATTCATGGACATGTTTAGGGTAAGGTTTATGGGACGTTTTGAAGCTGATTGTTCTCACTGAACTTACTAGAAAGTCACAGGAACATAAACAAATATAAATAGCACATATTTATGAATACAAACTATATTTAGTAAACACTGTACACATTCTGGGAACAATTTGTACAAGGCTGCCTGTAGCTAGCTACAAATGTTTGATGTTGAACAGCTAGTTTTGAACCCATATTTGAAGCTTGATTCGATGTTTAATCCTCTACCTTGTGGGCTTTCTTTAGTTTAGCTTTCTCTCTTTGGCAGTGCCCACGTTTCAGTCTAAGCAGTTCTTCCCTCAACACAACATGCAAACGCTTGTCCTCATTAAAATTAAAAGCAGCTGTTGGTTTCGGTATATTTTCATCTTTGTTTCTCCTGTCTGCCTCTCTCTCTCTCTCTCTCTCTCTCTCTCTCTCTCTCTATCTCTATCTCTATCTCTCTCTCTCTCTCTCTCTCTCTCTCTCTCTCTCGCTATCTCTGTCTCTGTCTTCTCCCTCACTCCGTTTTGGAGCTGTAGAGAGCTCTCCAGGTCCAGTGCTCCATTTTTCTCTCTGCTGCTAATTTGATTCAGGAGCACTTTTAGTTCATTTGCATGCGGACACCTACTAAATCAGGGCAACCTAATGAAGTTGTGGGAACACACAACTGAATTTCCTCCCACACACACCCAGGAGGACTCACCTCACACCAGCGAGATGCAGAGATTTCCACTGCGCTTGAAATATTAAGACAAATGCGATTGGTTTTCCTGTCGTAGGTGTGGAGTGCTGGGTGGCCAAGAGAGGTGGGTCTGTAAAAGTACTCCACCATTTTCAAATTAAGAAAACAATACACTATACCAAGAAAAGTAAAAACAACAACAACAACAACAAAAAAAAAAACATGGCCATATGTTGATATCCTCAGCGTGGGCTTGAAAAAATGAATAAGAAAAGTACAGCTCTGCAGATGGTGACAGAAGGCGTGCATTTTACAGAGGTCGAAAAACTATATTCTGCTTAGTGTTGTGCCATGGGATTGCGAGAACAGTTGTTTTGTCCAGGACACAACCTGAATAGATGGCATTCAACTTTAATATATGGGACACACACTCTCAGCCAGGTGGGTTATATCCATACACTTCAAAGCTAAGATGCCTTTTCAGTATGTTAAAAACACATTTGTTTCTTAACCATCTATTTTTTTAAGCAGAAGAATATATGATTCAATAGAGAAGACATATTTCTTAGACAATGAATTTTACCCAGTTTTCCACTGACATCAGCTGCTGTCGACAAGCCATTCAAATCATGCTTCTTTCGAGCTACAGCTATGAGGCTAATGTTGCTAACAAACAATGAAAGTCAGTAGGCACACAAATAGCCTTCCTTGGTAAGGATTGGTAAGAACCATTTTCCTTGGCACATTTTTGTAGCACTACACAAGATGTTACTATAGAATCTGTCGTAGTGTCAGAAGGCAGGGTGTTATGTGTAGGATAAGCTACTGTTTGAGATTAAGTGGCAAATATGATGAGTCTGTTCAATTTTACTTACAATTACAAAGCTTACTGATGTGTTTTGGAGTGTATATATGAAGATTTTAGCATGTATTTACAAATACTAATTAGGTAATTATACACTCCTACTGTTTGATAGCAATGTTAGCACTGGTGCTAAACTAATGAAGCTAATTATGGAATTAAACAAGTCTTATCCAATTAGCAGCACAATATGTAAGTGGCAAACAAAGTTTAGTTTTTCAATAAAATATTCAATTATTCAGTATCAGTTATATTATAGGCTGTGAAAAATATTGCCTTGTTGTTTTCCAATCAGTCAGAACACAGTGGCTAATTAGCCTTATCTGTACTTTGTTAAGTTTCACATGATTTTAAGCTCTGACTAGATGCCAGCTGTATTGTTTCCTAAGGTCTGCCTTCTAATCTCTTCTCTATCTAATTACCATGTTGTACTATTATATTTTATAACATTATTACCCAGATAGGTTTACATACCGTCAGTATGCTGTTAAGCTAACACTTCTTCTAATTTACCTTTTTTTTATTTGTTGGCATGTTCCCATTTTTCTTTCCACAGAATTGTAGGGATGGTACCGCCACTGTAGTTTTTGTAGTGAATTTTATTTCAATTCAATATTAATATACATTATGGTCTGTTAATTAGGTAGTTATTTTTCACACATTTTATACACTCTCAAGCTAACTTTTTGAATATTGCTGTTTTAACACATTGGACTATTAACCTTGACTGGACCAAGAGTCCAGATATATATACTGTGTAGTGCATGTAATTTAAATTCAGTGTGTTTACACAGACACTTCACATTTAAGCTAACAAAAAAGTTAAATTAAAAAAAAAATCAAATTAGTCATCTCTGTTACTAAGAAATAATTAGCTTATTAGCACTGACTTTAGAAGATGGACATATGCTATCATACTGATCATAATGTTATATTATAATTTTGTTGTTGGAACCAAACTGTTTTGGAACCATCTGCAAAATGGTGCAACATTAAAATCCAAATTCATCACCAAATATTCCAGCAACAGCTAAACACCTCATACATGTCACTAATTTATTTACTACTTTAATTAAGGTAGTCTGATATCTGATATTTTTGTAATTTAATTTTGGAATGATCCCATTGATCCATTGGTCAATTGGGATGTAAACAGCACTTGAATTTAAATTATGGAACAATACAAAATTTCAAAAATGAAAGTGTGGGATTTTGTTCTGACAATGATGAATAGTTGTTCTCATTTAGCCAACTCTGTTTGTCGTTAAGCTGTCTTGGCTAATTGTCCATCACAATTTGGAACCATGACTTCTGAGAAAAACCAATGCGCTCTAGTGGCTGATAGAATCTGTTTCATATCCACGTCCACTCTGGTCAAAAGAGACATCAACTGTTAGCATGCTAACAAAAAGCTACATGATAAAGCCCAGGCTCTGTGAGATGTCTTTTATGATGGATGCTCAGTTGATCTGAAAGGCGTATGATGGAGGTCTCTGTGGCTGTGTGATTGACAGCTGGGATAGCAGCATCCAGGTGGTTTTGGACAGATGAGAAGGTAATTACAGGTTTCAGGCTAAGAGACTGCTACTGTAGTGTGGTATTCTTTATCATGTGAATTTGATTAGGAATTTTATTGAAATAGTGTAATAGTGTGGTAGTATTTATCCTTGAGTGTCTACCAAATTAAGTAAATATATGTCCTATTTTCTGTAATATCCAAGTGTCCAGATGTTTTGTATTAAAATTAATTTTCTTACAGATAGAATGTGCAATTATTTTCACATAGAAAAATAATAATGATCCAAGAGTATTCACTGTTTTGCACTCACCTATAAATATCGTCTCTTTTAGAAGTGCAAATAGCTGCTCTCACTGCTTTCAGGTCTCCCGTGATAGAATTTTTTAAGCATGTGCTCTGTAGCTCAAGAAAACCTATGATTGAGTGATTCATACTTTTATTTTGTAATGTAATAAAGAATTGATTGGGTGTCCATCTTGACCAAGGTCAGACGTTGCTTGGTTAGTGAGAATGTGACTTTGTTGTTTGTTTGATAGACATTGTTTACATGGAAGGTATTTTATTTTCCATCAGTGTTGATTATCTTGAAAGGGTGGAGTTGTATTTTGAGGGTCGACATCATTATGATGGAACTTTAATCAGTTTTTATTTAATAGTAGGTCTGTCCTCATTGTCCTCTCATCTCTAATTTCTTACTCTCGCTCTCCACACCTTTTAATTGAGGAGTTTGAGGCCGCTCAACAATGTCCTCTTTCCTGGTGGTGTCCTTGTGTTTTGTGTGCCGTGAGACTCAGTGTGTTTATATTGAAGACGTAAAGATTCACTTTTTCAGGTTTGGTTTGTTGTCGTGAGGTTGAGGTTCGATTTGTTTTTCATGACGTTGTCTCAGAGCAATGATGATGAAAGACACCGACTGGTTCATCTCCAACTATTTCAGTGTGGGTGTGTCCTAGTCAGAAGTCCCGCCCTCTCACTGTACTTTACTGTGATAGGCTGCACCAAGAAGCCTAGCTTTGAGGTAGGACTGATAGTTAGAAAGTACAATTTCAACTCCAACTCAAACACTCCTAAAACATATTTAGTGTCAGAATTATGTTCCTTAGTTTGGTGCTGATGATGCTAAGCTAACATTAGAAATTGCTACACAGCCTTTTGAGAGCTTGCATCCATTGGCTGTCTGTCTCTCGGTGGGCAGGATGTTCCTCATCTCCCCATCACTTACTGGCATTTGTTAACTGGCAAAAAACAGAATAGAGAAGTGAGAACAGACAGTGAACACACAAACACACACTGGTGAGGAATTCTTCACACACACTAGGGGCACAATAACGGAGCAGTGGGTTGCCAACCAACTCAGTACCTCAGATCCCATCTGAGAATTGAACCAGAGACCCTCATGTTTCAACCTCACTTGTCTAACTTTAAGGCAATGGCTGTCCCCAAAGTGGAGCTTTAGTGACTTAGTCTTCCCATGTATCTTGACTATGTAATAGTATAAAATATCTTCCCAGGCTCGGTGTGAGTGTGTGTTTGAGATGCTGGGTGAAAATGTATGAGTTGTGTGTATTATGGATGTATTCTGTGTGTTTTCAATTTCAAAGTGTGTTGTAAGTAAGATGAGTGTGTGCATAAGCTAATGAGCTCATTGTCCGTATGTCAAGGTGTGTATGTGTGTATACATGTGTGTACATGCTTTCTGGCACATATTGCGCAGGGAACATCAGTGTGTGTGTGTGTGTGTGTGTGTGTGTGTGTGTGTGTTTGTGATTTTTCCTCTTCGGGCCACAGATTAAACATAGGGTGTGTGAGATTAATCAAAGCTGCAGTCTGTGTGTGTGTGTGTGTGTGTGTTGCCGAGTAAACAGTGGCAGCTGTTCACTATCAGGATAGAAAGAAAAAGACAGAGAAAGCAGCTGAAATGAAAGACAAAGAGAATCCTCTAAGATAAGGGAAGAGTGATGAGTGTAAATCAGCCCCATGCTAAAGCTGTTACTACTAAAATCAGTGCTGACTGATAAAATGTCCATACTAATATCAATATTAGTATAACAAAATATTGGAGCTGTTACTATGGATTAATACAGATTTTAGATCTAGGCTGTCTCATAGAAGTGGCTTGTAACTCACTCACTCACTCACTCACTCACATTAAGCAGGTTGTAAATTTGCCACAAGTGGGCAGTGAAAAGTGGGTCACGATATCATTTGAATTCTTGTGACCATTAATAATGAACACACATTATGTATCTGTCCAGTCTGGTCAGCCACAGGGTTTGTTTGTTATGAACTTAATGCCTAAATTAACCCAGAGCTATTACAGAAAAATACAAGTATAAACTCTCAAAAAACAAACATATAAAGGCATACATTTCCAGTTTTCCTTCATCAAGTTTATATTTTTTCCCTCAGAAATAGCCACAGTAAGACCACAGTCTGAACATTTCAGACCCCTCTTTAGATAAATGCATCATTTCTTAGTTGTTCCCTGGGATGGTCAGCTCCTACCCTCATCCTGTGCTCTCTTCTGGTTTTCTCCTTCTTTAGTTTGTGTTTTTATTTGCTGCCTTTTTTTGACACACAGTTTTGAAGTTAAAAACACACACAGATATTTATTTGAGGGGATTTAAGATGGTAATGAATTCTTTGTAAGGGTCATTTTTATCACAGTGGTTTTTATGCATGTTCTCTCTTTTAACAAAATGTTGATGAAAACAGAACACAAACACTGCTTCTGATTGATTCACCATTAGTTGTGCGTGTGTGTGTGTGTGTGTGTGTGTGTGTGTAGATATGTATATGTGTTTGTAACAGAGTGGTGGCCTCCCTGAGGGTTTTAATACAAACAGTGTGAGCTGAGGGGGGCCTCTGATGGCTGTGCACAACCTGGGGGGTCAGTATTGATCAGCGTGTGTGTGTGTGTGTGTGTGTGTGTGTGTGTATGAGAGCTATAATAGTGCTTCATGGTGACAGGTCGATGGAGCCCAGCAGTGTCTGCCCAGCATCCTGTGTGTATATACAGACATTGTTTATTTATTTATTTGTTTATTTGTTTTTGTTTGTCTGTATGTTTTACAACTATTTCCCTCATTCTATTGGTAAATACCATCATCATTGAAATGTGGTCTACTGTTGAACATGAATTCAAAATATGAATTATTTTTTTAAATTTTGAATTAATTAAATATATTTAGTAATATATCCTATTAATTGGAATAACAATGTTTATAACTATGGACAATCTTCACTTTTATGTAACCACTAGTTGTACACTAGACCCACTACAAACTAAAGGAGGCCTAAGACTTCAGTCATTGGACGTTTTATGTGGGACACCATTATAAAATATTATTTACCATGTGCCTTATTCCATTTCATTTCTCTTTCACACTTGACACTATGCCTTTCCTGACTTAATGGAGATTGTTTAATTGTACTTCTGTTTGATTCGACCTAAACCTATATGTATAATATATAATTAGGTGTGTAATCTCATTTAACTGTGTTCCATTTCATTCTGCTCCCTACACCCTACAGCCATCTGCTGTTTTAATGGGCAATATATTAATGTAACCCTATTGAATTAGTCAGAATGATTTAAATAGTGAAATAGTTCTCTAGCATGTCATGATATAATGTTTATATATGTGGGCTGTGTTCCATGTCATTCCACCAGTTACACAACGGACCCTACACCCTTCACTTGCTAAAGTGGATTACATTAATTTGACCCTATTAGCCATGGCCTCAGGTTCCATATATCGATGATGTCTGTAGTATGCCATGGTATGACATTATTTATATGAGCTGTTTCATTTCATTCCTCCAGGTTCACACTAGACCTTTACACCCTTCGCTTGTTAATGTGGTTTAGATTAATGTGGGTTTATTAGATGGAGTTCATAGATTGATGATATTTTTTGCTGTAATATGATATTATTTATATGGGCAGCGTTCCAATTTCATACTCCACTGCCATGCCCCTTACTCCCTCATTTGTTCCCTTCGCTTGCTGAAATAGATTAGGTTAGGGGACTAATGAGGGTTTGTGTGCGGCTGCAGATTGGAATGCCTTTTTATTCTTTTTTTTTTTTTTTTTTTTTTCCCGTGAATGCTACATGGCCTCCGTGGATCCTGGGATATAATTGGAGGCAGTTAGGGGTATAATGTTGACAATAATCACACCAATAACAACCAGCGTCTCTGACTCGGGCCACAGACTTCATTTGCACAGGCTAGAAAATAATTGGAGTTCCCTAGTGGGCTTGCTTAATGCTACACTGCATTTGGAGCCCAGACCCAAAGCTTGGCTTCTGTGTGTTCATTTGCATACACTGTATTGTGGGCTGAGTGTGTGTATGGGGGGGAGGAGGGGCTAACCTGTAGGGTGAGAGAGGAGTGTAAAATTGATATTTTATATTGAACTTGAATGGTTTTTGTGTCTTTTGGCGATTTAAATCTTGACCTTCTGTTGTGTCCAAGTGGGGTCAGTGCACTCCTGTGGACCTACACACAGTTTTACACCCTGGTGTCTTAGTTTAATTAAAATTAACAAAAGATTTCTTTAGTAATATGATAATAACACATTATCAACACATGAATAGCATGTTATTATAATTTATTATAAATATGTTAATGTTGAGTTATCTTGTGAATAATTGACATTGTTACACAAAAATATAGGAACCAGGCACTGATGTTCCCCTTTAAGAGTTCCCTGCTGTCTAAAAGGGTGGTTTCTTTATGTTAGAGATGTGGATGATATGGTTCAGTACTGAAAATGCACTCTTTGAAACCTTCATCCAATTTGCAAAGCCATATGTACATTTTCTGATGGCCCTATCCACTGTTCTTTCTCAGGTCCTCTACGGGTGGTGGTCCCTACTGAGTCTGTCTCATCATTTATGGGTGACACGGCTCTGCTTAGGTGTGAAGTTACCGGAGAGCCCATGCCGGTGGTCCGCTGGCAGAAGAACCGTGTGGACCTGCCTGTGACCTTTGACCAGGACAGCCGGGTAGTGGTCTTGCCATCTGGCTCACTGCAGGTCAGCAGGGTCCAACCACCGGACTCTGCCACATACCGTTGCCTAGCTGAGAACCCAGGAAGTTCCCGGACTGGCACCGACGCTGACCTCAGGGTTTTACCCGGTGAGTCTAGAAATGAGAGTTTCATGAATTTTATTGAAGTTATGGTGGATGATTGAAAACTTATCATCTTGTTTTCTCTTAGGGGGGCACTGTTTGCTGCAAAGCATCAACAACACCATGTGTGCTTGTTTTATTTCACAGTTTCATCGCATTCTTCACATTTCATCAATTTCTTGCAAGGCCTAGAAAGTCCATGAGATAGGGCTTACACTAATATGGGTAGTTGGAATTAGTGATGTGTCGGTCGCGAAGGAACCGGTTCAAAGAAAATGTTAAATCAGTTAAATGTTTGTTGACAATTGTGGTTGTTTTAATCACTACCGTTGAATGCTGCTGTTTTGCACTTTTACAGAGTATTTGTTTATTTTATTACCCAGAAATGGATGATTATTTAATTTAATAAACTATTTTGTATTAACTACCTTTTGGGTTCCATTGGCTATATTTCAGAGTTTACAAGTGATTTTTTTATTAAGGTGTTTAAATAAAAATCCAGTTATTTATACAATTTAATGTGTGAGTGCAGTCAGTGAGTTATTACAAGACAGCCATAAAAACAATTGGCCATTGCAACATTATGTATTATTTTTAATATTGAACAATAATATTTTGTCCATATAGTCATGTAAAATGTAGGTAATATTGTTCTGCACCAGTGGAAATAAGTGGTAAAACAAAGAGCCATTTAGGAGCCGAAAGAGCCGTCTCTTTATGAATAGCCGAGCCAAAAGAGCAGAAATTCCCATCACTAATTGGAATAGTGATAATAATTATAATTGCATGTCTAGAAATTGTAGTTATAAACAGGCTTCTATAAATTCGGATTTAGTGTTTATGTAGTTAAAGTAGCAGTAACTGAGGCATTAGTAACAGTAGAAGTCACATCCTTAAGAATGACAGTACCATTAGCAGTAGCAGTAGTAACAGTAGCACCAGTAACAGGAGCAGCAATAACATTAGCAGTAGTAGCAGTCAGTAGTAACAGTAAGAGTAATAGCAGTAGCAGCAGTAATATTAGCCGTAGTATTAGTAGCAGCAGTAATAGTAGCAGCAGTATCAGTAGCAGCAATAATAGTAGCAGTAGTATCAGTAGTAGCAGCAGTAATAGTAGCAGTAGTATCAGTTGTAGCAGTAGTATCAGTAGCAGTAGTAATAGTAGCAGCAGTAATAGTAGCTTTATTATTAGTAGTATCAGTAGCAGCAGTAATAGTAGCAATAGTATCAGTAGCAGCAGTAATAGTAGCAGTAGTATCAGTAGCAGCAGTAACAGTAGCAGTAGTAGTGTGTGTGCTAGTAGTTACTAGCAGCAGTAGTAACTCCTGTGTTAGCTTTCTGTCACTCTCTTATGTTAATGGCTCAGTTTGACCCATGTATTAAATCAGCCATAAGATCCCCTGAAAACAGTTAATCATCAACCAATCAGTTTTTTTACCTCTTGTTTACCTTTTTTGGCCTCTTTATCCATGAAAGGATTGGTTTTAATTTTTCATTGCTGCAGACTGTAAACTGGAGATGTACACTCAAAACGCAAAACACAAATTCTAAACTGACTGGGCCTTATATGTCTGGACATGTCTGTCTTTCCTTCGAAACAGACAAAGATAGAAGCCCCTAACTGAAGCTCGAGTAGTTGTAGGAGGAGCTGGCTGTAGGCTGTTGGTGTATAGTGTGTTCATTCCAGATTTGGCACTTGTTTTTATTTTCAGATTTAAAATTATACCTGGGTCAAAATTGACCCTAACAACAGAAAAGCCATAATTTTAATTTAAGAGATATTTTTTGTATATAATTTTGTAAAGACATTCTTTTATTATATATTTTTTTAAATAGAAGTTCCTGAGAAAGTCAAAAAGTCTTGACACAATAAGCAAATTTATCGAGCACTTTTATGGATATAAAACCTAAAAACAGATCTTTCAAGACCCTAACATAAGAGGAAGGTTAAGGTTTACATAACCATAACCTTGCAATTATTTGACTCTGTACATTATAAAAAAAATGTGTCTGTCCATCACCCCACACCCCCAATTTCCCTGCTGGTCATGGGCATCGAACCAGTTATCTACTCTCATCATTAGGTCATGGCTGCCTCCAGTAAGAGTAGCAGTCCCAGTAGCAGCACTAATGAGGTTATCACAGCTGTCCTAGCAGTAGTATGTGGCAGTCCCAGACAGAGCTAGTGAGAGTGAGTGGAAGAGTCTTAGGGAGTTATCCTGTCCTCCTGGGTGTAGGTTAACCATATGTGAGCTGACACTGTTCCATCAGTGCTCAGTGATTGAGACAAATGTCTCCCATCAGCGCCCGTCTTCCTTTATTTGTGCAGGTTTTGCATGAGCCAGATGCATTTCATCAATCTCCTGCTAGTTAGACGCTGCTTAAAGATCACATTTCACATCTGGTGCTTGCGTGAAGCCCATTTTTATCTGTTTGCACACAAAGTAGGCCTCTGCGCTTCCTGCTCGTAAAGATAAGAGTCACTCCGGCATGGTTCTACTCAGACATTCGATGCTTGTTTAATTCAGCTCAGCCGGACTCGACTGGTTTCTGATGGTGCTCATCACATATTTACATTTAGCTTTATGGCTTTAGCCAGATGTAGAAGCTTTAATCATGGTGCAGATGTAGGCCAGTGCAATGTAAGGAGTCTTGCCCAGGGATTCAGTTTATGTTCAGCAGCAGCTGCTTAGTGACACAGTTATGTAGTTAGTAAAATAATTTTGGTTGAATCAAATTACTTCAGAACTCCATCAGTGATGTAAGTTGGCGGTGTTTGCTTCAGTTACTTATAAGTGTGTAGCTACAGTGTAAACCCGAAGAAGCTAACTATGGCATTAATAGGCATAGGTATCAGTCAGAGCTGCGCAGTATAACCACTGCTATTCACTTTTTTTGGCACTGCACTTAGCAAACCTGTTCACACCCTGCTTAAATATGATAATGAGCCTCTAACAAATCAGAGTGAATTGAACTCTTGACCTATCACAGAGGCTACTTTGCAATAAGGTTCTCAATCCCCTGTCCAAGATACATAAATCATCATCACATCTTTTCAAACTGACTCGAGCAGAGTGCCACTAAAGCTCAGAATGTTTGGAGGAGGACACTAATTTACAGTTGCATTAGTATTCACCCCATATCCTACAGTTCTAGTATTAGGGGGAAACTACAAAGCTGCAGGTTCTGAGACTCCAGCTCAGGATCCAGGATTTACAGCAGCATGAATAAGTATTAGGACACAGGGTTTGTTGGCGGCCACAGCCCCTTTTCTGTAGCTAATGCTGTGACAGCTGGTGGGGTGTGTGTGTATGTGCATGAGTGTGTGTGCATGAGTGTGTGTGTGTGTGTGTGTGTGTGTGTGTGTGTGTGATCCCCTGATTCTTCTCGCCGTGAACAAGAATGCATTAAACTGCTCACCTCTCTTCCATACACACACACGCACTCCCACACACACACACACACAGCCCCATTTTAGCACTGCTTCTACTTCTGAGGATTGCACTTTCACTGCCACCTGTGACAGCTTTGCAGTGTGAATGAGCAACACACATACATAGACACCCACACTCTCTCATATGCATGCGCACACACACACACACGGTAGCTTCATAGAAGAAAATAATTGAGTAAATGCTCTTAAACATTCACTAAATGGAGCAGCTGCATATGAACCTAACATCCCTCGTCACTGGGCTGGGGAGCTGTGGAACTGGGTTCCCTGGAGTGATGGGTTCACTCTAATGAGTTTAAAAGTTAATGTGTCCCACTGTTAGTTCAGTGCTAAGCAGCATTTGCAGATCAATATAAGTTCTGTTAGAAATGAATGTTACCCACAGAACACAGGGGGACAAGAACTTGACTTGAGAACATTACTACTTCTGCCCTGTGTTTTACCATGTGTGTGCCTCTTATGTGTGTGTGTGTGTTTGTGTCTGTCTGTTTGTGTCCTGTGTTTGTTCCTTGTGTTTGTGACCTATGTTAGTGCCCTGTGATTGTAACCTATGTTAGTGCCCTGTGATTGTGCCCTGTGATTGTAACCTGTGTTAGTGCCCTGTGATTGTGCCCTGTGTTTTACCATGTGTGTGCCTCTTATGTGTGTGTGTGTGTCGGTTTGTGCCTTGTGTTAGTGCCTTGTGTTAGTGCCTTGTGTTAGTGCCCTGTGTTAGTGCCCTGTGTTAGTGCCCTGTGTTAGTGCCCTTTGTTTGTGCCCTGTGATTGTGCCCTGTGATTGTGCCCTGTGATTGTGCCCTGTGTTTGTGCCCTGTGTTTGTGCCCTGTGTTAGTACCCTGTGATTGTGCCCTGTGTTTTACCATGTGTGTGTCTCTTATGTGTGTGTGTCTGTTTGTGCCCTGTGATTGTGTCCTGTGTTAGTGCCCTGTGTTAGTGCCCTGTGATTGTGCCCTGTGTTTGTGCTCTGTGTTTGTGACCTGTGTTTTTGACTTGTGTTAGTGCCCTGTGATTGTGCCCTGTGTGAGTGCCCTGTGATTGTGCCCTGTGTTAGTGCCCTGTGTTAGTGTCCTGTGATTGTGCCCAGTGTTTGTGCCATGTGTTTGTGCCCTGTGTTTGTGCCCTGTGTTTATGCCCTGTGTTTATGCCCTGTTTTTATGCCTTGTGTTAGTGCCCTGTGATTGTGCCCTGTGTTTGTGCTCTGTGTTTGTGACCTGTGTTTTTGACTTGTGTTAGTGCCCTGTGATTGTGCCCTGTGTTAGTGCCCTGTGTTAGTGCCCTGTGTTAGTGCCCTGTGATTGTGCCCTGTGTGAGTGCCCTGTGATTGTGCCCTGTGTTCGTGTCCTGTGATTGTGCCCAGTGTTTGTGCCATGTGTTTGTGCCATGTGTTTGTGCCCTGTGTTTGTGCCCTGTGTTTATGCCCTGTGTTTATGCCCTGTTTTTATGCCCTGTTTTTATGCCCTGTTTTTATGCCTTGTGTTTGTGCCCTGTGATTGTGCCCTGTGTTTGTGCCCTGTGCTAGTGCCTTGTGATTGTGACCTGATGTGAACTGCATCACACTCACACACTCATAATATTTAAATAGCTGGAGGAGAGAGAGAGAGAGAGAGAGAGAGAGAGAGAGAGAGAGAGAGAGAGAGAGATGCCTGAGGATGGAGATGAAGGGCTATATTTCAGTAGGTTGGTGGGGTCCCTGGTGTGTGAGTAAAACACATACGCTGTCTCTTTCAGAAGCACACACACGGTGTATGTGTGTTAGTGTGGGCTAAATAAGGATCAGCTCTGCTGGATAACCATGTTGGCAAAATCAAATCTTTTGTCAGCACTTTCAGAGCAGAGCACAGCCCATTCTCAGCAGGTTACAACACACACACACACACACAAGCCACTGCTGATAACACCAAATTCCTGAGTCCCAGGCTGAAGTGGCACAACTAAGTGATGGCCTTACGATCAGAAGATCTGAGTCAAGTTTGATCCCCAGTCATGCCTCCGCCCTCTGTAACAAGTTTAAAGAAGCACAGTTGCCCCCCCCCCTTCCCTGCCCATCACTCAGCACAAGGTGCACTGCCTGCATCTGGTAGATTATATAATGGCTGGGTGGTTAGCATTCTCCTGCAAGTGTGTTAAGCGGCATTGTGCTTGTATGAGCAACATTCAGGTCCCTAGCTTAGTGTCATTGTGTCAAAAGTTCTGCAATTATCTCTTTATATGTTATTGCTGAAACACTAGTCGAAAAATGTTTGGTTCTGTGGGTGTGTTAAACACTGTGTAGCCATGTTTGTGTCTGAATATAATGTCTGTGTTTGTTGTGTGTAGAGCCCGGAGTGATGAGGAACCTGGTTTTCCTCCAGAGGCCGGCAAAGGTCACGACTCTCCAGGGCCGAGATGCCATTCTGGAGTGTTCCGCCTCTGGGTTCCCCACCCCCTCCTTCTTTTGGATGAGGGGCAGTGAGATGATCCAGAGCAGGTGAGTCTCACTCAAATCTTTACCCAGCTTTTATCACAGAATTATGCCCTTTGGCCTATTCTTTCACTTTGTTTTTTATATTGTTGCATGTCTGTTTACACTGTTTAAACACACTTATGGTGCTTTTCCACTGCATGGTACCTACTCGACTCTACTTGGCTCCATTAGGCAAATTTGGTTTAGGTAACTGGAACCAGGTATACCTTTTAGTATCTGCTCTTTTCTGGTTCCATACAAATTGAGGAATTAAACTGCACAACAAAATGCAGACATCCAGCACAAACTCATCATCTGTAAAATTTCCAAGCTAGATCAGAGATCACTGTTTTTTTTTCAATCTGAATCACAACAGCAGCATAAATTATGTCAGGGTCTTTTGAAGGGCTTCAAATGCTCCTTGGATCAAAAGAAAGACTCCAGCAAGAGCTGAACACTCCATCAAGGAATGAAAAAACTCTTCTGATCTTCTGAAGTGATACGTGGAACTGTGTTCTGCTCCAAAAAAATCCAACACACAAATGTATGATAAGTAAAGAACCACTGTCATTGTTGTGATTTCCAAAGGCTGCAGTTCTATTGAGAGACTTCAACATCACCAACTAGATTTCAGGGAGGAGCTGTACTAATAGAAAAGCTACAATGTAAGAGGGACCAAAAAGTAAGTTTAGCAAAGTAGAGTAGGTATCATGCAGTAGAAAAGTGCCAATACACACACATGGATAGTTCAGTTCACTCTGGAATCCGCATTCACCTCAGGAAGAAGTCAAATTAATTTAGCATCAGTGGAGTTGATGATTAATGAAATTAGCATTCCGAATGACTAGTATTTTAAAAGAGAGGAAGTTAACTTGACAGGAAATTATTATAAGTGGATAATTATAGTGTTACAAATTGGTTGAAAGCTTATTTTCCCTAAATGTCCCTATAAGGCTGAGTTGAAAGAATTTATTATGTGGCAAGTCTACTAAAATTATTAGGAGCAACACATGATTAACTCTTGTCTGTTTTATAATGGCTGCCTATCTTCATATGACTTTCAAACCACCTCTTTCTACTCTGGCTTTTCTGGTGAGCAATTGTCGTCCATGTCCATCTTGTATTACATTCTACATTTTGTATCAGGTGCTATGGAATACAGTAGTCCTAAATGATTCATATCCAAATTTTGGTAAGAGATTCAAGATCTAGATTCAGTCTCAATTTTTCCATTGAGTGGTTTGCCTTCAGCTGAACTAGGATTATGTTTCACTATCTCTCTCTCTCTCTCTCTCTCTCTCTCTCTCTCTCTCTCTCTCTCTCTCTGTGTCTCTCTCTCTCTCTCTCTCTCTCTCTCTCTCTCTCTCTCTCTCTCTCTCTCTCTCTCTCTGTGTCTCTCTCTCTCTCTCTCTCTCTCTCTCTCTCTCTCTCTCTCTCTCTCTCTCTCTCTCTCTCTGTCTCTCAGATCGAGAAAGTACTCTCTGCTTGGTGGCAGTAACCTCTTGATCAGCAGTGTGACAGATGATGATTCCGGCACCTACAGCTGTGTGGCACACAACAAAAATGAAAATGTTACAGCTTCCTGTGAGCTCTCAGTGCTGGGTACGTTTCCATGGTTCCATTATCTTCAAGCTATAATTTGGAGAATATTTCCCTTCAGCTGTTGTCACTTAGCCAAGATAAATTTTGTGTTTGAAGTTTGCTTCTTTGGTTTTACACTGGAGCTATGAGGCTAAGATAGTAAGTAACAATAGCTTTTATGTGGTCAATTAGATAAAGTTTCTTGACTGCATAATTCAACAGCTTTCCACTTGCCTTGAATTGCATTGTCATCTCAGAAAGATTTACTTATGTTTCGAACAGTGTTCTCTGAAGACTATCAATACAAAGTTGAAAAGAATTCCTAGCACCCACATGGAATTCAAACTATTGTATGTACTGTTGAATATTTTTTATGTCTTATTGCTCTATTACAAGCTTAAGACATCCAAAGCCTCCATGGCAGCTCCTGAGTTAAAGAAGAAACTACGTAAATGGAAGTGTTTGTGAGTTGGCAGCTATAGTTGTTGTTCACTAGCTTCTGAACAATGGCCAAATGCAGCTTTAGCTCCACAATTACTGGACAACTGTCTGTGTAAAGAACCACTAGCCAACTCAGCCCAGAGTGAGGCAAGCAGCCTTGGCAGACTGGTCTTAGATCAGCTGCACAGCTCCATGTTTCCCTCAAGGGAGTCTAAGAAGCTACAGGCTATAAATGTGAACTTGTTAGCATTACTCCAGAGGAAAAGCATTTTCTCACTATGGCTTTTTAAAGGCCGTTGACGGCTTCTTTGATAAAATACTCACCGCGGGTTGTTTAGCATCAGTGGTATTGACACCAGCAGCCAGAGCTGAAAGTACTATCCTCCTTAGCGCCTCTCATTAGCGTGCTACACTGCCTCACCTTCACTTCTTTTATTTAAATGCTAGTTGGATGGTGGCCAGTGCTTGGAGAAGGTAGGTTTAAAGAGGTATTTATAGGCAAAGAGATTAAAAAAAATAAATAAAATAATATATATATATATATATATATATATATATATATATATATATATATATATATATATATATACATATATATATATATATATATATATATATATATATATATATATAGCCCTGTGAAGGACTGGCGCCCCCTCCAGGGTGTATTCCCGCCTTGCGCCCAATGATTCCAGGTAGGCTCTGAACCCACCGCGACCCTGAACTGGATAAGCGGTTACAGATAATGAAGGAATGAATGAATGAATATATATATATATATATATATATATATATATATATATATATATATATATATATATATATATATATGTGTGTGTGTGTGTGTGTATATATAGCGCTGAAAGCATAGCTGTAATCTATTATTAGAAAAAAAATGTCTTGTTGTTTTATTAGAAAAATTTTAACACAAATTTCCTCAAACTAAAAATGGATCTGTGCTGCACCCAATAAAAGCACTTGCCAAAAGCAAACAAATGTGATTCATACTTAAATGTCATTAAATTTAGTTTTAGAACACTTAGGCTTACAGTAATGAAATGGATATTTTGGCACATTTATTTTGTAACATTTTCAAATATCAAACTGTTATGCTGGTTTCCTGGGTGTAGCCTTTGAACCTAACGTTAGCATACCAATGCCAATTTTCATTTAGCTACAATAATATAGCCTGGCATCATAGCCTCTTTGGCACATTTTCCAGTGGCCACTCTACTGTCAGCTTGGTTATGTTTATTTAATATGATCATATAAAATAGATTTCCCCTTGGCACTCTTCTCAGATTAACTGGGGTGTTGCTATTGAGGTGCCGCTACACTGAGTTGCTAGTGAGATGACACAATACATAGCAGCTTTAAACAAACTCAGTTTAATTTCAGTTCTTCATGAAGTTGAACTTCACATCAACATAAAACGCTGTAAACCTTTTCTGACCTAGCAACCATTGCCACAGCTGTAAGAACCCAGAAACCAGACGTATTGCTGTTTATTGGGATTTGCAAGGGCATGCATGTTTTATTGAGAGAAATGTCTATACACTTGTCTTTGAATGCTCTTCTGGAAAGCTGTTTT